>NW_028250308.1:0-68166 GCF_964263255.1 Lissotriton vulgaris | reverse complement strand
AGAGTATTATAAAATAATACTGTAAAAGCATTGTATGGCTTCTAAACCATAGATAAATACATACATAAATAACAAAGGCTAAAAAGTACTCAACTGGTGCTTCTAAAATACGCCTACTCCAATGTACCTAACCTAAGTAGTACGAGGGAAGAAGTGGGTGAGGTATAGCATAGGTTTAGTTTTCTTTGCCAAGAATCTATCCAAGTTTTTTCTTAGCGTCTAATCAGCTCCGTACCTTGGTTTTAGAATGCAGGAGGTCTGGTATCTCTGCCTCGGGACTCGATTTCCCAACACCCCGCGAGGGGAGCTTGGAAACACTGGGGCTGGATTCTCAGCGAGAGAAAGGACAGCTTCTCGATCAGTGCGTCAGCTGGAGGGTCAGCTTCCTTCGGCATTTGCTGTAGCGAGCTGCTTCGGCAAGTAAATAGTCGAGCTGCTCCGAACCACTATATGTTTGCTAGGGCAAATGTAGGCATATTTATACCTTGAAGGTGCCTAGTTTGATGTAAAGTCGGACATAATAACGTCATCAAAGAACCCCAAGGGAATGGTAGTTCTTTGAAAACTCCATGATTTCTGGACAAATCAATATTCAAGCAAGGGGTTGTCCCTTACTGCTGAAGCAGAGTTTTCCAAGAAATCGTTGTAGCTTTTTGGAACTAGTGTAGGTAGCCATGCCTGTATTTGGACTGGATGGGTTATGTCTAAATATGGGTATGATTTCTTTGTCTATATAAGGGCAATGTGAATTATACCTATATAAGGGCATGAATCGGTAAATTACGTTTGGATCCTAAAATGCTACACAACACTGTTTTCTTCAGTCTATCATCAACCGAGATCAGTTTTTTAAATAGAGTGTTGATCACAGCTTACATTTTTGCTCTTAGCATAGCTCATCTAAATTAAGCTGTGGGGATGTATGAGGCAGGAGTGCTGAGCTGGTGGTATGGTCTACTGTACAATTGTTAGTGTGTACTGCAGGTTTATTCTGGTTTTATATAGGAACCTGAATCAATATTACCATTTTATGCCCTTTTACGGCTATAATCAATAATATCCCTATAATGGCATAAGAATCAGATCCATATTTCAGTAAATCGCCCTTGCAGTCCAAGGCACGGCAAAAGCTACTTCCTTAGATTCCTAGAAAGCACAACGAGTTCTTTCAACACACCAAACCTCCAGCAACCTGGGAAATCCCCGCTTGCTTTGTTTTGATTTGTAATAGAACTCCTGCGAGCACTGTAAGAACTGCCAGTTCTTAGTGACATCTTTATTGATGTCTTATGTCCAAACCTTACGCAAAACTCGGCACCTTTCAGGAATAAATATACCAACGTTGCCTTAAGCAAACACACAGTGGTGATTCTGGAGTAGAGCAGCTAATCTACTTTCCGAGAGCCCAGCAGAAGCTAGAAGCCCACGGACGCTGTCCCTCCTCTTTGACGCGCTGAGAAAGACGCTGTCTTTTCTCCTGCCGAGAAAATCCAGCTCCGGCGTTTCCATCCAACCCTTGCGGGTGACTGGAATATTGAGTCCTGAGAGGGAGATACCAGACCTCCTACATTCTATTCCCAAGGTACAGTGCTGACTAAACTCTTAGAGAGAACTCTTGAACAGATCCTTGGCAACAATCCTACTTAACTTAAACTGCTACTTACTTACTCCTTCCCACGTATTAGGCTTAGATCAGGTACATCGGGGTAGGCGTATTTTAGAAGCACCAGTTGAGCACATTAGCCTATGTATATATGTATATATATTTTATCCATTTTAAAGTGTCTTATGGCTAAGAAACCATATCAATGCTTTTACAGTATTATTTCATAATACTCCTTTTACTGTACGTCAGAGGTCTTCAAACATTTGGATGCCGAGACCCCCCTGTAAACATTTTGAAGCGTAAGGACCCCCTCTTGACAAAAATGTATAAACCTCTAGGTTATGAGGAAGGTGAGGACCAAATTATGCGACAGGCTTGACTAAATTGTGTGAGTAGAAAATGTTAATAATGTTCTGTGATGCGTATTTTGGGGTAGCATTGCTTTATTATTTAGATTTTATTTAAACACACTAATACTGAGGAAAGATTTCACCCCATCAGTACCAGTTTATAACCAAAATACAGCAATTAACATCAGAAAGATGTCTAGTCAACCTCTGTGAAGGGCCTCCCAATCCGCAGGAATACGCGCTGCCACATTAGAAGCTCACCTGGCCATGGCCGGGAGCAGCAAGGGTGAGTGCATGGTGATCAGTGTGAGTGCATGGTGATTGGTGTGAGTGCATGGTGATTGGTGTGAATGCATGGTGACTGGTGTGAGTGCATGGTGATTGGTGTGAGTGCATGGTGATTGGTGTGAGTGCATGGTGATCAGTGTGAGTGCATGGTGATCAGTGTGAGTGCATGGTGATCAGTGTGAGTGCACAGTGAGCAGGTGAATAGTGTGAGTGCAGGGTGAGCGGGTGAATAGTGTGAGTGCATGGTGATTGCTGTGAGTGCATGGTGATTGCTGTGAGTGCATGGTGATCAGTGTGAGTGCATGGTGATCAGTGTGAGTGCATGGTGATCAGTGTGAGTGCATGGTGATCAGCCTGAGTGCATGGTGATCAGCGTGAGTGCATGGTGATCAGCGTGAGTGCATGGTGATCAGTGTGAGTGCATGGTGATCAGTGTGAGTGCATGGTGATCAGTGTGAGTGCATGAGTGTGAGTGCATGGTGATCAGTGTGAGTGCATGGTGATCAGTGCGAGTGCATGGTGATCAGTGCGAGTGCATTGTGATCAGTGCGAGTGCATTGTGATCAGTGTGAGTGTATTGTGATTGCTGGGAGTGCAGGGTGAGCATGAAAGTGAAGGCGAGAATGAGAAGTGAGTAGTCTGAAAGCAGGGTGCATTCCCAAAAACTTGAAGCATAGGGTTTCAGATATAAGTTAAATTATTGCTATAATGGCATTAATCAGGGTTCGAGGGTGGAGGAAATAAATAATGTGCTGATCCTGCAACAAACTTCCAGTCTAATGATTAGGGTTACCAGCTCAATATTTTGATGGCCCAGAAATAAGCAGTCACCTACAGCTGTATTTTTTGCACTTATCTGTGAATACTTAGAACAGCAAATATAAATAGAAAGCACTTTTAATTGTGTTCTATGGGTGCCTTAATGATCCATGACTAATAATTAAAGAGAATAAAGACAGAAAAGTCACATACCTAATTAATACATACTTTTTTATTTATAACTCAATTTAGTGTCAAGAGGAGATGTCTGCAGGCTCTTTAGACAACACATAGCAGGCATGTTTCTTTTGGCAACCCAACTTTATATTTATTTTCATTAAATGCATTCTCACACTACAGCAGTAAGTGTAAAAATGCAAATGTAAGAAATAGGCAGAGTGGGGGCGCAGGGGGTACTGGAACCATAAAAAAACGAATCTTTGGTAATCGGTTAACAAAGGCATGTAAATATGCTAATGGTCTTTAAAGACCTGTGAAAACTCAGGCCGGAGATAAGATTCCAGACACTGCCCAGCCGAGGCCCCAGGAGCGCGAGCTGCACTGCAGCAGCCCGGGCTGAGAGACAGGATGGGGGAGGAGGGGGGCTGAAGCCCTGGAGGCAGAAGTGACACTGTGAAGGCGCGACCCCCTTTGCATTGTTCCACGGCCCCTCTGGGGGTCGCGCCCCACAGTTTGAAGACCCCTGATGTACGTACTTTACTTTATACCAAGTCCTGCAATTGTGGCAATTCATTTCTCTTGCATGAGAAGGAAGACTGCTCAATAAATAATATCTTTTATTGAAAACGCCCGTCTCTCTATTCTCTGCACCCTGGTGAAATTAAATATGCACAACTGACTGAGTGAAATAGCTGTCTATTATTTCACACGACTCTAGAGATTGACTCTTATTCTGAGGGAGCAAAGTTGTCATGTTTATGCGGTTGTCGGAAGCTGAATCCCTTCTTGTCTGAGCCAGGGAAGCTGATCACTTCCTATTGAGTCAAGAAAGTTTCCAGTGACCTATGAGCTAGCTGGCGCAAACCTAAATTAAGTCTAACACAATAAGTAGAGACCTAAAAGACCTCAGTTCTACGTCTAAACTGCTGTTTATGTTATTCCAATGCGCAGGGCCTATAGGGAAAATAGGAACTACACTACAACAGAGGTATTCTATTCATGGATAAACTTTACAGCGGCAAACGCTACAACACACGAGTTCCACTATTACAAAATAGAGGAACCTCGAGAAGAATACACTCCTTTCGAGGATGTGGAAATCCCACTAAATTACCAAGAGCACCTGCTCTGGTTTAAAGGCGCCCTAAAACATAATGATCACATCACCAGGCTCGGTCCACTAGGTAGCCCAGGAGCAACGTGGTCGGTTTTAGCCAGCTACACAACACATCCAGACATTGATAAAATGTCAAGCGAAGAATTCTTAGTTAAAATAAAAGAATTAACAAAGGCACATAGAGTGTTAGTTCAATTGGCAATGGAGGATATAACTTACCTCCAAAAATTGAAAGAAACAGATATAGCAGACCAACCAATTGAACTTGCCAGAATCATGGAAAAATCCTATGACGAACTAGGTAGAGATAGTTTGGGAGGGAAACCGGTAAAACCCCAACTACTTAAAAATCCTGAAAAGATATTTATTAAAAATAATCTAAACACTCCAAAAAAGAGCTGGGATGGAAATAACCAATCCACTCCCAAAGAAAAAAGATTCCAGTCCCAAGGAAGGTCTCCTCGGCGAAGGGAAAGAACTCTGAACCGAGAACACAAGTCTCCCCAAAGGGAGTCCTCTGAAAAAAGATACACCCTTAGAAATAGGGATAATTGGAAAAAGCCTGATAGATATCAAGATATTGATACAAGTCCCTCTCGATCTTTTCAGACTTCCTCCGAGAAATCGGAAAGAAGAGGACGTTCCGAACACAGGGAAGAGCACGTCAAGTCCAAAGACAAGGAACCTGCTCAAAGTAAACAATTAAAATTTCCAAGAAAGAAGGTAGCAAGTATTAAAATAATCAAACATGCCGAGGATACTGAGGTCACAGCTGAAAAACGGAGAGTGGGCACAGACAATGCTAGACAGCGCAGCAGAAGTGACCATAGCTCGCAAGATCCTGATGAATCATCTGAAGATAGTGGATACGAATGAATACATTCAGGTGGAAACTGCAGATACCAGAGTTAGCGAACCTCATAAAATATACTAAATAACATTGCGTATAGAGGGAGATAAGACTAGGAAGGTAAGGGGTCTGTTTTGGGATAACCTCTCAAAAGGCTATGACATCCTATTCGCTGAGAAAGACTGGCCACCAGAGTTTGTCAGGGAGTGCCCTCATGGCGAAGAAATGATTATGCCTGCCTTCTCAAATCATATTCCAATACATAGAAAATACATATATGCGAGAAAATGGGCAGTAGCTCAAGCACCTGCATTATATAAGAATCATGTAGGATGGGATGAGGACTCTCCTCCTCACAAAATCCAGTTAAAAAGTCAACCAACTGCAAAAAGACAGTACCCAATTAAGCAAGAAGCTAAAAAACAGGTCAGGGAGATCTTAGATCAACTTGAATACCAAGGGGTGATTGAAACATGCACCTCTCAAATGAACAATCCTTTGTTTCGTGTCTCCAAACCAGATGATTCATATTGTCTAGTCTTGGACTACAGACACCTTAACTCATGTTGCAAGACATTTGTGGTACAAAATTCGCACAGTGCGGCACTAACGAATAACATAGTTCGCAAAAAATACGAAACATTAGACATCTCTAATGGATTCTTTTGTCAAAACATTGCACCAGAAAGCAGGTATTTAACTGCTTTCTCAATAATGGGGTCACAGAAAAATTTCTGTCGACTCCCACAGGGATTCAAGAATAGCCCAGGATTATTCTCAGCAACAGTAACAGAGTTACTACAAATGTATGATGATGAGGCATTATCTTATGTCGATGACATCTATCTCACAAATGACGACCTGGATACTCACTTGATAAGAGTTAACACCATAATACTTGTGTTCGCAGCAGAGGGTTAAAAATTCAACTTTAAAAAGTCACGAATTGCCATCTAACTGTCCTATTTTTAGGATATGAATTATCAAGTGAAGGCAAAAGCCTAGCAGACAATTTCTTAGAGAAGTGCACTGTACTCCAAGCACCAAAAACGCTGAAGAACTTGCAATCGATACTAGGCTTCCTGAATTTCAGAAGAACATACCTTCTGTTTTTTAGTTCAAAAGATGTTTATTAAACATACTATATAAGTTAACAAGCATAATACAGCATAAAGAATCAAATGGGAAAACGGGGAGGGAGGGGGAAACAAAGGAAGAAGGGCATTATAAACTTCATATTGAAGGCAGCAGTAACAAACTTATCATGGGCATAGAAGCATAAAAATGAGAAACAAAATGGTTAAACAATAAAGCAAATGCAAAATAGAATCTGCAGGAGATAATGTTGAAGAAGAAGGGAAATGGCAAGGGTATCAGGTAGGTTTGGAAACTTCCTGCTTAGCAGGTAATGGACGGAATGAACGAATCTTACAATTATCTAAATACACCGTAACTGGAAGCCAGAGATCAATACGTTTGGCTGCCAACTGGGCAGGGAAAACAAAAGCAGTATCAAGTCTATGATTATGACACACATTAAGCCACCATGATTTAAAAGAAATGGCAAAAGAATGTTTCCAATTAATAATGATCTGTTGAAACGCAACAGCTAGACAGACCCTCCAGCATTTTGCAATTTTGCGATTCACGGAAAAATCGCGAAATCGGCAAATCAGTGCAATGGCCGCAATATTTGCTGATTTGGCTGCTAAAAAGGGTCTCCCTGAATAAAGGAAATAATGAAGGCTTCTTATTGGCTGCAATGCGGCGCACACGTCACTAGGTGTCGCCGTGCAGCCGTAAAATAGCTACTTCCTAATGGTATGAATTCTATTGCTAACTTGTACAAATCTCTGTCTTCAACTAGGGTGGTGACGGTCCCACCTCCAATCCACCCGACGGCAGTGCTTCTGCTGACTCGATGGAAGCACTTAGGCCAAAAATCTAATGCTCGGCAGACTGGCTTGTTATTGTGTCACACGCAGCTTATTTTTAGTTCAGTAAAAACCAAACCTGCAAGTGGGGGGCCCAGAGAACAACAACATCAGACAGTTTCCTCCCGGCAAGTAGAACCTATTGATGACTTTTCACCCAGTGGCTGCCAAGCTTTGCTCGCCATTCCCACGCAGTAAATGTCAGAACGTTCTACTTAAATGGAAAAGGCTTTCCAATATTCTTAGAAAGCTACTCAATAGTGAATTTGCCACCAGCCAAAGCTTTTTAACAGCAAAGCAAGCTGAGGTTCTGCCTTCAGAAACGACCTGTTTTGAGGCACAGCTTGACCACGAAGATGCTGGCCACTCTATTACGAATATCTGTAGGCCATTTACTTCCACTTTAGCCCGAGGCAATAACTGGGTGATACCCCAATACACAGCTGTGGGAACAATAATATGGGGCATTGATTCTGGCCTTCCAGTGACAAGCTGCCCATTGCTTAACCTCATTTGGACAGTGACTTGTTATGGCTGACTTCCCGCGTCTCATCCAATGGAACTGATGTGGATTGGCAATTGAGTGCTCCCAGATGATCACCTCTAAGAGTGCCACAGTGCGTCCACCTCTCCTCTCAGTGCCAGCACACTGGAAGTGGTGGTCTTCGCACAATACAAGTAGTACCGAACGACTCCTTTAGATAGTGGTGAGGGAAATTAGGAGGTGGTGAAGCATGGTGAGCACTGTAGGAGATGGATGAGAAACTGTGCTCAGCCCCCGCCCCACCCCCAGTTTATATCGTTGTGCCTTTTTGGCTCTGCCCACTTACCTGTTGTGTCAAGACTGAGACTACCAAAGACTGTTTTAGATCCTCCCCAAAACTGAAACTCTTCTCCCGTTTTAAGTATGGGTGTCCGTGTTCCAGCGCGCAGAGGGGTGTAGGTTGATAACAAAAAACACAGGGATTGCTAAATGTGAAACTGGTGCCAGCAGGTTGGCAGAAGCTCTGTTTATCTCCTAATAAATGCACAGCAATAATTTAAACAGGCAGAGATAAAAAAAAGAAATAGCCTTTTATGTCTGACCATGAGTTTATTGGAAAGGCTTTAATAAACCTATGCACTTCAAATTAAAAGAGAAAAATAAAACACTAAAAAGGATAGGATCGAGAAAAAATATATATATTTTGACAGCCACTCTGTTCATAATTTACCCAGCACATGGGAAAAGCAAACTGAGGTGCACAAATATGTGCATATTTCAATAATTCTCTGCATTTTTATGTTAATTTTTGAGAAAATAAATTCTTGTATTGTGGGCTCGGAGCCTAGCTTTCTGTTCCAAGTTTTTTTATGTATTACAACATGGGTTTGGCTAGCATTGGTGCAATGCTCTGAGGGTCCACTGAGTCTTCACTATGCTGCATTTTACTACTCCAACAGCAGCCAAATGAGCTATTGCCTTTGCTTGCACTAGGGTGTGAATTTGCTGTATGCTTGTGATTTTGTAGTTCAAGAAGTTTGATAGGTTGTTGCAGAGTTCTTGGGAGGGTGTGATGCTGTTGACGCAGGCCGATGGTGTGTGGAAGTTATTGATAATGGAGAAGATCTCCTTGCAGCTGTTGGTGCTCCCTTCAATGCATACTATTTTTTTGGTATCTCATTTGCTGGTAGTTGTATCTTAGAGCAGCTTTGTAGGTGGTTGTGTCGGTGGTTTTGTGGGTGGCTCTCCATTTCCTTTCTAGCTGTTTGCAGGGACTTTTGGAGTCTCAAAGGTCCTCTGTGCTTTTTGGTTCTTCTTTGCCTGTTGTTGAGGCTTTCAAGGAGTGTTGTGAAGCAGGGGTCGGTTCTATCTTCTAGGTGAAAGTTGAGGTCACTGAGGAGTATGAAGGCTCTGGAGTCGATTGTAAGCGGGAGCAATGAAGTCCGTGATGAGGCTAGGGAAGGTTACTCGTGGTCTGGGTGGTCGGTAGACAAGGGTTCCATTTATGGTTAAGTTTTAGGAGATTTGTAGATTAAAGGGCAGGTGAGTCCATGAGTGGGGTGGTGCTTTCCATGGACGTTGAGCACTTGATGGAGCCTTTTAAGAGGTTATTAATATGCTCTACCATTTTTTAAAGGTGAAGATTGCACCTGATAATGTACATTTACACAAATTGGTGAAAAAACTAATAAGCAGGAGGTGACCTCTCTATGCAGTCTGGTATACTTATTTGGGTCAGCCACTATGATCCTGTGACCTAGGGTACCTGAGGAAGAGGTGTCCTGCACCACAGATCAAGGAGGCAGCGGGCACTAGAACATCCCAGGGAGAAATCTAGCTCCCTCCTGCGAGGTTAGGACCAGAGCTGTCTTTCTGTAGCACTGCAGACACTTTAAACATGCCTAAAGCAAAGTGGAATACTCTACTGAAACAGTTTTCATTGATTTCAGACTGAAAATGAATGATTATGAGTAAAATAAAGTGGCGCAAAAATGCCGCTAAATTTCCATATTTGTGCCGCTAAATTTCCAAATTTGTGCCGCTAAATTTGCTAATTTGTGCCACTAAATTTGCTAATCCATGCCGCTATATCCTGGAGGGTCTGGCTAGAAGTAAATTAACAACATGGACTTGAAGATCAATCCCATCCCAACAAGGGGAAAGACTACCTAAAAAGAGAAGGGTGGGAGACATGGGAATTCGGGTATGAAAAATTACATTAATTTGAGCCCATACCCGTAACCAGAAATCATGGACATGTTTGCATAAAAATAACATATGAAACAAAGTAGCATTGGGTGTGGAGGAAGACCAACAAACATCCGGAATGGCAGGGAATCGTTTGTTAAGGGTAAAAGGAGTATGGAGCAATCGATTGTAAATGAAAAACATAGATTGCGTCAATGATGCCGCTCTTGATGTTTTGCGGATCTTTGTCCAGATCTTATCCCAGAAGGAGACCGACCATGATGTGGAGAGGTCACTTTCCCATTGTTCCTCCACCTTAGATTTAGGCCTAATAAGGGGAGGCGCATGAAGGTGTTTGTGGAGAATAGAAGCTTTAGGAGTAGTTCGTAGGAGAGAGTGAAGATGGAGAGAAGGGTCAGGA
This sequence comes from Lissotriton vulgaris, assembly GCF_964263255.1. Classification (NCBI taxonomy): domain Eukaryota; kingdom Metazoa; phylum Chordata; class Amphibia; order Caudata; family Salamandridae; genus Lissotriton; species Lissotriton vulgaris. The sequence goes on along the minus strand of NW_028250308.1, from coordinate 57,990 downwards.
GAAGTAGTAGGGGATGATGTCTGCATGAGTCTTGTGTAGACCTCAATAACCGCTGCTTTGAGAAGGAGGTATTTGGGAGCAAAGGATGCGGGTAAATCAAAGGTAGAACATAGAGTGTGAAAAGACAAAAAGGAATGTGAAAAAAGTTGCGAAATCCAGAGCAGCTCCTTGGACCTCCAAGATCTCCAATAAAAGGGTTTACGATGGATTAAAAGGTACTTGTTATGCCAAATAGTGGATGAGAGAAAATCAGCAATACATGCAGGAGGGGGAGGATTAGAGGATAAAAGGAGTTTGACAGTGAATTTGTGAATGGGATTGGGAATTGAGGAGGGTTTGCGCGAAAAAGAAACGTACTCAGCAAATGAAAAAGGAGCGAGAAAAAGGCGCTCAACCTTAGTCCAGAGAGGACACAGGGATATAGGGTCCTGCAACCAGAAAGAAGCCTGACGCAATAAAAAGGCCTTCTGGTACACTGGGAAGTCTGGAAAATTAACTCCGCCTTCAGAGGCAGGGCGAATGAGTCTGGCCATGGACATTCTAGGTTTTTTATTATGCCATAAGAAGGAGGATAAGGTCGATTTGATTTTCTTAAAAAATTTAGCTGGGATAGGGACAGGGATATTAGAAATTGTGTATAAAATAAAGGGAGATAACATCATCTTAATAGTGTCCAATCGACCCCACCAGGACAAGTAAAGAGGGTGCCATCTAGCTGTGAGATCAGAGATTTTCTGAGTGCATTTATTCATGCAAAGGGAGACAGTGTCTGATATAGAAGGGGTGATGAGCAATCCTAAATATTTAATATGGGAAGGGCTCCAAGCAAAATTGGAGGCAATGAGATCGGGCTTAAAGGTAAATTTTGTCAGGGGTAAAATCTCGCATTTATCATTATTGAGCCAATAACCAGAGATCGAGGAATAAGTCTGCTCCTCCTCTGAGAAAGCAGGGATGGAGGTAGTGGGGTTAGAGATAAAGAGTAAAATATCATCGGCGTAAGCAACCAATTTAATGGAAGACTGCAGTTTGAAAACCATGAATATTAGGGTTCTGACGAAGCGTGGATAGGAAAGGTTCTAAAGCGAGATTGAAAAGGAAGGGCGATAGGGGGCATCCCTGGCGAACTCCTCTACCAAGGTCAAAATAGGTAGAAAGTTGACCATTTGCATAAACTGCAGCCCTTGGATGAGAGTACAACAGTGAGACTAGGTAAAGAAATTTAGGGCCAACACCAAATTATCCAAGAGTGTGAAAGAGATAAGGCCACTCAACCCTATCAAACGTCTTCTCGGCATCTAGGGCTATTGCTGCAAGGGAGTGTTGAAGATGGGACGATTTTGACAAAATATTAAATAAAAGTCTGGTATTGTTGGTAATGTAATGACCTTTGACAAAACCAGATTGCTCCTCACCTAAGAGATCAGGGAGGAGGTGGTCTAACCTGAGAGCCAATGACTTAGCGAAAAGCTTATAGTCAATATTGACAAGAGAAATGGGCCTGTAATTCTTGCAATGATGCACATCTTTACCTGGCTTGGGTATTACACAAATGTGAGCGTCGGAAAATGTCCCTGAAGAGGCACCTAAATCAACAAAAGCATTAAGCAGGGCGTGTAATTTGGGAATCAAGCTCTTGGAGAAATGAAGATAGAACTCATCAGTGAACCCGTCTGGTCCAGGGGCTTTATTAAGTTTGAGACGCTGGAGCGCAGTGAGTAATTCTTTCTGTGAAATATCAGTTTCCAAAGAGGAGAGATCAAGAGGGAAATGCACAGGTTTTTTGGATTGTCGAGAAGAATTGTGCAAGAGTGGAAGGAGAGGATTGGGTGTCAGAGGTGTAAAGAGTCTCATAAAAGCGAGAGAAAGTGGCAAGGATATCAGTGTCTCTGTGCTGTAAGTGGGCAGTGGTATCAAAAATAGAATCAATATTCACCTTGTTATGCTTGACTTTTAAATAATTAGCAAGGATTTTACCAGCCTTGTTTCTACCTCCATAGAATTTGGCACTAGACTTTAGCAAATACAAGGAAGCATCCTCAGTAGACTTTTCATTGAATTTAATCTTAGCGGCAACCAGGGCTGTCAGACTATCTTGGGAATGAGAAGTGTGATAGGCGTGTTCCAATCGCTTAATGTCGTGGAGTAAGTTTTTAATGAATTGACGGGCAGCCTTACGTTTCTTAGCAACATATCCATTAATGAATGCACGTGAAGCTGCTTTAAAAGCGTCCCAAACAATGTGTTTAGAAATGGGCGGAACATCATTTAACAAGAAGAATTTATCAAAAAAGGCAATGAAGGAAGTGGAAAACTTGGGATCCAAAAGGAGAGCATTGTTAAAACGCCATCTCCTGGGTCCATCAATCTTAGGGACCACATCAAGGCTAACTTCAACCGGGGCATGATCCAAAAGTAAAATCGGACCAATTTCAGCCGCAGTGAGTGTTTGGGCAAGATTATGGGAGACAAAAATATAATCAATTCGTGATTGAGATTTATGAAGCGGAGAATAAAAGTTACATTCCCGCAGAGAAGGGTTACAAAGGCGCCAAGAATCAACAAGCTTATGCTGAGAGATGGCTTGGGAAAAAAGTTTGTGTGGTTTAGAAGGGACAAAAAGTGACATCAGAGTTCCCATCTATAAACGGATCTAGGGGTTGGTTACAATCCCCAGCAAGGATAAAATTATCATCCATGAATTGAGTAATATGTGAAGAGAAATCAGCCCAAAAAAGGTGTTCACCATTGGTTGGACCGTAGACATTAGGAAGAGAAAATGGAACACCTCTAAGTGATAGTCTGACATGTGCCCATCTACCGTTAGTATCGGATTCTTGAGAGATGACTGTGAAAGGGAGGGCTCTGCGCATAGGATTGCAACCCCATTACGTTTACCATCCCCATGCGAATAAAAGACCTCACCCACCCAGCCTCTACTAAGCTTAGCAGATTCAACATCAGACAGATGAGTTTCCTGGAGAAACGCAATATCCACATTCAATTTAGCAAGGTGCGATAAAATGCGTTGACGGTTAATTGGGGAATTTTTACCCTTGACATTCCGTGAAATTACATTCAAAGACATAGCAGATAAAATAATTCAATAACTACAAAGTAAATGGAGCAAAAATATCGACCCATGAGTAAGAAGGAATAAAAGAATGAAAAGCATGAGGAGAAACGTAAGAAACAAGAAAGAAAGAAGAAATGCAAGAGAGTGGAAATATGTGCCGAAAGATAAAATAAGGGAGAGGACAGAGATAAAGATAGGAAAGTCAGAAAGAAGAGTAAGAGAAGGAAAGGGGAGGTATAAATACGACCTGAAATAAAAATGTTATGATTTATGTACAACCAAGTAAGTTTAAGCATGGAGGCATAAGAAGAAATAAAAAAAGAGATAAGTATAAGGGAGAGGGTAAACCCAAAATAGAGGTAAGAAAAGAAAAAAAAGAGAGAGGAGAACTATATAAATAAGAAAGAATGCAAGTTGAGAGAAAAAGGAGATAACAAATGAAAGTAATTGCAAAAAGATAAAATGGAGAAATGAGAAGTCATGATAATGATTACAACCTGAAAAAAAGAAGTTATCATTACAATGTAAACAAGGGAACTGGAACAAGGGGGAAGAGGCAAAAAACAGAGAACAAGAGAGAAGCAAGAAACAAAGGCAAAACATACCTACAGAGAGGGAAGATGAGAAGGAGACGAGGGGGGAAGAGCCACGTGGTTAGGACAGCGCAACCAAGCACAGCTGGGTGGGGATCCAGAGAGACACCACCAGATAAGGAAGGATTCCTATGGAGACCAAGAGGAGGAAACGAGAACAAGTTACAAATGGTACTGGAACAAAAACAATAAAGCGAACAATTAACAATGTAACGCAGAGTAAGTAACAATCAAACAAGTGAAACATTATAAACCAGAAAGTAGGACCAAAAACAAGGACATGGAAGAGGACAGGCGAACTCCATCTCAGCCAGGACAAGAAGAGGAAGAACCAGAGGCATCCATGGTGGAAGTCTTATGTGCATTGATGAAGCTCTGGAGTTGCAGTGGATCTTCATAAGTGGTTGTTCTTTTGTTGTAAGTAACTTTAAACAGGCAGGGATGATACAATCCATAGCGGGCTCCCATGGAGCGAAGAATATCTTGCATGTCCAAAAAAGCCTTCCTACGGTTCGCAGTTGCCTTGGCATAGTCTTGGGTGAAGAACAAAGAGGAACCAGACCATGTTAATTTGGGAATGGCTTTGGCAGCTGCTAGAACTTTCAAAAGGTCGGTATACTCCAGAAAATAAAGAATGACACCTCTTGGTCGTTGTGACATGGACGCAGAGGTAGGAAGAGGGCCAAGCCGATGAGCACGCTGGATGTTGAGAACTGTGCCTTCTGGCAAATGAAGCAATTTGGGTAGAAAGGATTTAAAGAAGGTGAGCGGGTCCGACCCTTCAAGATTTTCCGCCAAACCGTAAATGCGAAGATTGTTGCGTCTGCTTCTGTTTTCCAATTCCTCCACCTGCTTCTGTAAGATGCTCACCTGCGAGGAAAGGTGAAATACTGTGGTGCGAGTTTCCTGAAAAGATGTGACTGACTGTTCAACTGAGGAAACTCTGGTTTCAATTTGTGACCAGTTATCTGTAAGAATTTGAAGTTTGGCGTTGGTTTCCTCCATAAAAGGACACAATGTCCTGATTTCCTCAAGGAAAGGATGAAAAGATCTTATCTCTTCTAGCAAGAGTTCCATAGAAACAGGTGTAGATGGCTTAGGTGGTGAAGGGGGGTCCTTTTTTGGTCGTTTAACTGTAGTTTTCCCTGATGCTGGCTGGGAAGAATCCATAGCTGTCTCCGAGCCAGACGAGGCAAGAGAATCCTCCAATTTGGAAAAGGCATAAAATAGCTAGGAGTTCTTTACAAAGACCACCTTCGTTTTTGTTTTAGAGGATAGCTGCGACATAGACTTAAGACGTCCCATAAAGAGCAGCTGGAAAGAACAGCTACGCAACGCAGTCAGTCAATATAGTAGAACAGAATATGCCACCAAGAGAATCAAGCACAACGAAGGTCTTCTTCCGAAGAGAGAGGAGAATCCTGATGACGATGAATGAGGTCAATTAACACAAAGTCCGAGAAATTAACCAGAGGTCAAAGAAATGGAAGCCAGGAGCAATGGAGGCAACATGCACGACCCTCGGGAAGTAGAGCATACAAGCTAGTGGAGATTAAAACCAACCACTGGTAGAGTAAAAGTCAGTTGAACGCAGGAATGCGGCTACAAACATAATGTTAGTATTCTGAAGCGCCCTGACTGATGTAAATTGAAAGACCTCCAGGCCAGAAGCATAAACATGAAGGAATTACAAGTGCGTAAAAGAGCGCAACTCAGGTCCAAGTACAGCGCCCAAAGAACAGTCCAAATTGAAGTGCAGCAGCATTAAGCCATGGGTCATAAGGCAGTTAATGACTATTAATAGATGCAGTGTCCATCCGTTCGGAAAACTACTTAAACAGCCAAGATGGAAAACTTATGTAGAGCATGAAACAGCCATTAAACATCCTTGCCGCACAAACACAATGCAAAAATGGTACCAGGAGCATGCTTTACTATTAAAAAGAAGCATAACAGGAGAAAGTGTGAAGCAAATGCCAAAACCTAAGAGGTGCGAAGGTACAATCACAGTGTAGTATGTAAAACCCGGTATGCCAGAGTTCAACAAAATGGGGGCTGTGATAGAAACTGAGGCATTCACATTCGTAGAAAATGCTCCTTATGAAGAAAAGTAAAGTAAAAGGGCTTCAATAGTACTCCAACAGCAAAAACGGGCCAATTACGGCATTCCTAATTAGAGAAAAGTAATTGAGAAAATGTGTACTTCCCGGCTGTTGTGGAAGCGCAGCATATGGGGTCTTCTAAAATGGCGGCCGCAACTACGAAGAAAAGTCGTCTGACTTACTTCGGCGAAATTCGTCGCCTCCAATGAAGAAAAAAACGTCTCAGGGGTCGCACATCACTCCTGAGAGGTTCCGGCGAGCAGACATCGTTGTTACAAAGGAAACCAGGAAATTTGATAGTGAAGTTCCCCGGAGCCGTGACGGAGCCTCACTCAGGCGCTGCCATCAACCCTGGGCGCAAGCCATGCCCCCCCCCCAAGAACTTGCATTCTAAATTATGCAGAGAGGGTTAAACCTCTCTACGAATTAATAAAACCTGATTTTAAACCAATCAATTGGACTCAGAAACATACAGAAATGTTGAGATCATTGCAAACAGACATGTTAGCTAAAACAAAATTAGAAACTCATGACAATACACGCAACCTTGTAATCCGAGTCAATCCAGGAAGATGCGGATTCACGTACCTGAACTCTAATGAGGGAGAAACGGTACCAATAGCTTACAAATCACATTTGTACACACAAGCAGAAAAAACATTATGTCTTACAGAAAATACTGTAAAGGCGGTTCAGATGGCTGTAGCAAAAGAAAGAGCCCAAGCCCAAGGCAAAAGAATAACTGTTTTTACAGCAGAATCAGCCTCTGAGGCGTTATTCACCCCAGTTAATCTAAAAACGGTGGCACTAGATCCAAAATGGATACAGTGGGAAAGTTCTCTTGCTGCAGAAGACGTGACATACTATTTTGTCCCGAGCATAAAAAAACTGAATGATTTGAAATATGAAGAAGAATATCCTCTGCCATTCGAAATTCTGCCTCTCCAACAGTACTCTTGTATAATCTATACAGACAGATTTGTACAACATTATGATGTGGATAATAAATACTACAATGCAGCATGCGCGATTGTTAAGGGTCGCTGGCGCTGTGGTAAATTCAGACCAAAAATAACAATAACTGAATCACTGAGAAACTGTTCGGCTCAGCAAGCTGAAATCAGATCTTTAAAGATGGCGCTTGAAAATGCTGATCGTGAATTCCCGACACTAATAGTGTGCGATTCGCATTTCTGCGTAAAATCTTACAATAATGACTTGCAGAACTGGGTTCAAAACAATTACAAAGATGACACAGGTGCCACAATCAAGCATAAAATGCTTTGGGAACAAGTAGTTCTTTTACAGAAAAAACTACAGAAAACTCATGTGATACACACTCTGAGTCATCAAATGTAAATGTGGATGCACTTGTAAAGCGCACTGCGACTCCATGGAGTATCCTGGCACTGAAGACCGCTGGGGAACCCGTCTTGGTGTTCCCTGTGCGATGGTCCCTTTCTGGGTATCTCCAAGGTGAAACCTGGCATCCCCGGCGTCTGTGGGGGGCCGTTGTAGAGATGAGGCAAGCTTAATGCCCAGAGTTGCCGAGTGTGTTCCCTGGTTAGAGTAGGCACCGAGGCGAGAATTATCAAGTCCGTTTTGACCCTGGTCCATGAACCTGCCGCATCAGGAATTGAACCTTGGTCCCGGGCCGTTCTCTGCTAACGGGTCTGCCGCCTCTAACCAGTGAGCCACACCACTCCACTCCATCAACGTGATGGCGTTCACGTTGCAGGGAATTCATTGGCTAATACAGCCACAACGGAAGCGACTAAACCGGCTTCTGTAGCCACAAAAAAGCGTTCAGAAAAATACATAGACGGGGAAACCATGCTGGCGGTAAAAACGTCTTCAAAAGGTGACTGTGCAGCACTACCAGTGAACTATCCACTAAATTATACATACGTAATTGACGCAAACTCCGTTCCTTTTGCTCGAATTCCGGGAGTGGGGGATAGAGTAATTCCAAACATGAACAGGAGAGTCTTATTAATAGCAGACGCACACATGGGTGAAGGTCCTAGGCACAAACAGATCAAGGAATCTCTGACAGAATTACAATCAGAATACTGGTGGCTGGGGATGAGCCTGCAACATTATAAATTTGCAAAGAGCTGTCCAAACTGCAACAGAAATCGCAGTAACGAACCAACCGGAGTATTGCCATGGCCATTTCTGTAAGTTAGCATAAGGCTATCTATACGTAAAATCCAGCGTCCCATTAATTTCTTTTAAGACTAGATTCACTTAAAAATGCAGACACCAGCGCTCGGCTGATGCCAGAACTGTTATAAAAGATTTGCGAGTCTTTATCAGCACATACGCAATTGGCATGCTACATTCTGATCAGGGTCCTGCTTTTAGCTCTCGAGCTTATAAGGAGGCCATGACCAGCATGGGCATTGTGTTGTGGTACTCTTGTCCCTTCCATCCTTAGGGAAACAGGATTGTGGAAAGAAAAAACCGAGACATAAAGCAATCTATAACGGCAAAGGTACTAGGTTCGGGTGACGGGTGGGTCCAACATTTAACAAGTGTCCAACGTAGTCTTAACAATCTGCCAAGAAATTCTCTAAAAGGTTTCAGCCCGTACGAACTATTGTTCGGAACTAGAATGTATATTCAGGATTTAGATAGTCAAACTTCAGTGGTAAAAGATAAGAAAAAATGCTTTGACATCAAAGATCGTTTGGCTGTTTTACAGGACTTAAATGAAACAAGAAAAGCCCTGAGCAACATAAAGTTAAAACAACAGCCAACAACCACTGAAGATACACCACCTGTCCCAGCAAGACCTGTCTGGATTCCACAGATTGGGGATCTGGTCAGAGAGAAGATTGCGGTGAAGAAGGAATTTGGGCCTTCTTACAGAAAAGCAGTACCTGTCTTAGCTGTCAGCAGAACAAGATCAGTTGTACAACCGCCCAATGCTGGTAAAAAGGAGAACCGAGTTGTATCCATCGACCTGTTAAAACCACAATCATGTGGCCAATAATAAGTAGTAGGCCCAGTGGACTCCCAAGAAATAGCAGAATACCAAAATTTGCTACAATCCAAGAGGTTCAAACTGAGAGACTAATCACATTTGATAAACCTGCAGTGAATAAAAAAGGACTATGCAGCAATGCAATGGAACTTGTGCCTCTTGAAACCCAAATTGAAACAGTTTGTCAAGAAACACCAGTCTACACCGATGTAGCCTCAGACTATGCTAATGAAAGAAAACTTGAAAAAGCAATTCCATCAATTGACAGAACTGCATCTGGCTACTTCATAAATTTTGATAACTTTTCTGAAGATCCAAGCAAACCTGCAGAAACGCCAGCAACAAACAATTTTAAAGACAAAGCAACAGAACTCTTTCTTCAACTCAAAGAAACCTATCTGAATGCACCATTAATTGAATTTTGGATTGTATTAGGCGTACTCATACTCCTACTCTGCCTAATTTTAGTTCTAATTTTAGGAACATTTATTTCAGTACAATGGACACAGCAAGTCAGAACATCAACTTGTGCTTAAAGCCACACAAGTCATCTCACATCGAGAAAGGAGAACTATCATCAGTGAATGTCACAGCCATTCTGTAAACTTCCATAAATAGGTCGTATCCAGCCAATTTGTTATTGCACCTTAACAGGTTTTGTTAAAACACAGTCTTTTGCCAGGACTCCCCATTATCTTTAAAGCACTCCAATATGGCCACTACAGAGGTCTCATCCTCGACATTAGTCCTTCCTTCATTTTTTCACTTTGTATCAGGTTTAGTCCTACATTTCTGCCAATGATATCACATCTGATCTTCATTGCGGCATTGCATTTAAAAAGCACCAAACACTCACAACCCTTACAGGCAGGAACTTCTGTCCAGAACCCCCGGTTACGTAATCAGCACTCGAGTAAACGGTAAGAGACGCTATCTAACGCACCCTAGTCGTACGCTTAACTGTTATCTAGCTAAATGTGGGCCACCCGCTCAATACTATGTTTTCCTTTATGAGCGGTTTTCATAGTTTTTAGCTCCATCTAACTTGCCTAACGAGAACTAATGGTAACGGTAATACAATCTGTGGCACCTCGCGCATAACTTCCAAACCTCGTGTCGGCAATGTAAAAAATTGCAACTCCCTGCCGAGTAGCCCCGATATTTCAATTACCACTTGCTATCCGGAACCCATAGACAATGTCACGTAAAGCCTTCCAGCGCGTTCTGCTCGCACGCTGAGCTACTATTAAGCATAACTATTAATCAAAGGTGTTCCCTTACGAATTTTTTGCCACAGCACCAATCCAAAAGTCAATTGTTGGAAGCTAACGAATCGTCACTGCAAACCGACGTGTAAAACCCCATGTTAGCATTGCTAAAAATCTGAGTTTGTTCCTTAGCAGCCCCGATACTCTAACAATTCATTACCTCTATCGTTTTAGAGGCTGCAGTCATTTACAACATAACCATTTCTAACGTAGAGCTACACTCCTGGGAGGTACCTTCTTTGCTGTAAGGAACTCAAACCTTCAGGTAAGACGAACTGCTTGTAGCCACCCAGCCGACCCCCACTAGCTAACTAAGCTGTAGCATTATTCCAATACGCCACTAATACAGTCTGGAGTCGTGCAACTGTGGCGGTTTAAAATATTGGTCGCCACATTCCACTGAAATCTTAAAAACCTGTAAACACCATAATAAATTCTAGTTACCACTGTGGGCAGCGTAAATCATATTAGAAAATCCCATTCTCTTTTTGGAACATCCCTTTGCACAACCTGGGTCATTTATTCACACAGATGTAGATGCTCATTGTAATAAATCATCGCGCAGCACCTACTCCTTAGGTATCCATTCCGACACCCTATATCTAGTGATCTTTCAGCTCCGGTATATGTTATAGCTAGCATGCTAAATACCTTTCAAAAATTCTGTACCCATGCAGATATAATTACCATACAGAAGTCCCCCAAGTGGCTCATACCCTAAAGACAACTAACATGAGCACGCTTCGGACACTGAGGTAAATGAATACCGACTACCTTAGCATCTTTAATTAAGTTTTCTAAATCAAAACTAGAACTCTTAATAAATGCAAATAACTCTATTTTCAGCTAATGCTTATAAAAACCAACAAGCCTCTCTTTTCATCATAGGTAAAGCTTTTTTCTATGCTTAGATACCGACACATTATTTTAAACGTATAAGCACTGCATGTTTTAGGTATTCTTCCTGGGTGCACTCTAACTCACTGGACTCTTCTTGTAACCTCACCCTGCACCCTCTATTTTCCTTTGTCAAATGGTGGACGCCTCATCTCTATGGTCTTATTTTCTCTCAGTTAGATGTGATTGCTATCTATGAGCACTCATATTATTTTAAACTAATCAAAGACCGTGTACATATATGATGCCATTGAGAAAAATTACTATATAAAATGAATAAAAGAAATCTCTTTTGTACTGTTTTTCAGAATTTTGTACCAAGCCCTCATATTTTAACTATAATATATTAGATAACTGTCTGTTTGCTGTCTTTGGCCCTGAGGAAGGTGACACTCACCGAAACGTACGTCGGCCTACCATCTACTGTCCAGGATACGATCTGGTTAATTCCACCACTACCAGTAGAACCATACCATCTAGGTTCCCATGCGTTCCACATTAAATACACCTCTGAGCCAGCATTTGTGTTAGTCCAATGTCTTGTATTCTTATGTTTATGTGCTTAGTCTGTTAGATCTGTATCTTTTACTCTTTAGAAATAGTATGACTGATGTATGAGTCTGTGCTGTATGATCACTAGGATTAACTGCTATTAGAGGGCGTCTTTTTGAATGATAGAATGACCATTTCTAAAATGTGTATGTAAAAATGTGTTTTCTCATAATGATATCGTAATGTACCTTTGCACAAATGTCTTTTTATAAATGTTGAAAAATGTTGAAAATGAAAAAATAAGTTAAATAAATATACCATGTTTGAATAATAATTTACAGTTTCTCGCTGGCATCTTTCTAAAAATTGGCTGGATATATTCCGTGTTAAAAGAAATATAGGTCCGCACAGAGGTACTGTCTTCTTTTTTGCACAGCCATTCCAATACCCGGCTGGGTAGTTTTGGACAAAACGGATTACGAAATCTATGGCCCAGTCGAAATCTTGAAATATCCTCATCAGTTTAAGGTTTCATTAAGTGACTTTGTAAAACCAAGTACATTCTCTGATGATTGGGACTTTGAAAGCATAAATATTATGATGTTAAATTTAGTAATGTCAGCAAAATTTACAGAACATGATTATTTACAGCGTTCATCGAACTATGAACAGATGTATTGCTATAACCACTATGCACATCACTATTTGCATAAATCTGCTCAACCTAGAAATGTTTTTAAATATAATCAATGGGAACATTGTGCAACTCCACCTAAAAGCAGTTCGAAAACATTTTATGAAAAATTCCCATACTTCTCAGGTTTTAACACAAGTGATGCAGAAACATTTTATTACAAACTGTTAGATAAAACAGGGACAAAAACTATGCTGACAAATACTAAATTGATTTATTCGAAAACATTTTATGAAAAAAATGATTACATTTGGTTTGGATTTCTGGAAGAACAACATTGAAACAAAAACCATCTGGGGTACAAATGAATGGCAGGTCCAAGGATTAGAAGCATTATTTCGAGCCTGCATGATCCCAGAACAAATAACATTCTTGAATAACACCATTCAACAAACTACTTGTCTTGGTCTAGCCAAGATTAAAGACTTAACCAAACCGTCTATTCCAAAGCCAATACCTGATAATACAACCTGACAAGGTAACCTCACCAGCATTCTTCCAGCGCTGTTGTGCTTGCGTCTTTTTTTAAAACCTCCCGTTTCCTATTTGTTTTAATTTATTTTCTATTTTCCCTGTTTTTAACTGTGTGCTCGCGCTCCCCCCGCCCACTTACCTGCATTATAATTCTGGTGAATCACCGCCATATGAGCGGGTCCGGTTCCGGGGATCTTCATTTTCGCTCGCCATCTTGGGAGTGAAGGGGTCATTCTTGGGGGCCATTTTCGAGCGTTCTAGCGCTCTTGCGAAGCGTGATACGCCTACTTAATATGCACTACTCAGAGCGGTGACGCGCAGCGGGCGCGCCTTCCCTGCGCCTGAGTTATGCCAGAGTCCTGCCCGTCCTCGCCCGTCAGCGTCCCGGAGGCGATCGGTGTGACGGGTCAGGCTGGTCTATGTTGATATCTACTCCTGCCGATATCATGCTTCGATATACGGCGGTGGAGCTCCGGTCCCTGCAAAAAGTAGCGTGCTCCTGCCACAAGGTCTTTCCTGGTCGGTATTAGGGTAAGAGGCGGTGTCCTGGCTGTGGGTGGTTGCCAGACAATGCCCCGGCCACTATATCTGACAGGGGGGCAGACAGGGTGAAGCATCTATGTCTGCTCCTAAATACAAGATCATTGAGCAGACATGCTCTGGATATTTACGATCTCCTGGTCACGGAAAAGCCTTTATGTCTGATGCTGACAGAGACGTGTTTAGGGAGTCTTCTAACCCCGATATTGCCACAGCAATTCCTCCTGACTATAATATCCTCAGGCAGGATAGATTCAAGGGGAGGGGCGGCGGTGTGGCACTTGTACTGAATAAACTGGCCATATGCTCTATTATTCCTATGGATGTAATCACTGGATGCAAATCTTTGGCCTTTTCCATAGCAATATCGTCTCACCAATCTTTTAAAGGGCTCTTAGTCTATAGGCCCCCTGGACCGGTAGGCTCTTTTTTTGAAGAGCTCCAGTCGGTAGTCTCAGCATTTGTGTTGAGATCCGAGCACTGTGTATTGGCTGGGGACTTTAATCTCCATATGGATGATGGACTGGATGCAGACACGATTACAATGATTGATGTTGCGGCTCCTTTAGGCCTTTCTCCTTATCTCTTTGGACCGATGCATGAAAAAGGCCATACCCTGGATCAGGTCTTTTTTACTACCCTTATTGAGCTGTCGGCACCTTTGCCGGTGCTCTGGTCGGATCACCAGCTGGTCAAATTTCATGTGCTGGGTACAAAAAAACCATTTAGTGCTGCTCTTCAGCAGCTGTGTCAAGCACCTAGGGCGTATCATCGGGTGACTCCGGAAATGCTGGCACAGGCATGTCTGGATCATCCCTGTCCTATGTCAGGAGACTTGGAAAAGGATTTAGAGTCTCTGCAAGCATGGCTGATGGACAGGCTGGACAACCTTGCCCCTGTGATGGCCCCCCGAAAAACAGCTAAACGGGTCTCTGCCCCTTGGTTTACTGAAGCACTCGCGGCATCGCAACGGCAGTGCAAGGTGGCAGAGAGGGCTTGAAGCTCACAGTATGATTCTGCGGCCAAGCTTGCTTACAGGACGTCTGTCAAAGTTTACCATCATGACATCCTCCGTGAAAAAAAAGGTTATTTTGCAAAGAGGATTGAGACTGCTGCCAACTTGTGAAAAGAGATTTTCACTATTGAGAGGAAATTTATGGCCCCATGCACGAATTCGACCCAGGCAGCTCCTTCAGAGCCGTGGGTAAGTGCCCTTGCCAACATTTTTACCACCAAGATAAAATCGATCCAGGACTCTTTCCCCCTGAGGGTGGTGGCTGGAATATCTCCCAGCACTGAGGGTGGGTCAGATTTATTAGCTGGTTCGGATCCGGTTTTGGCAGAATTTCCGCCACTTTCAGTTCCCACGTCCTTGGAACTTATGGCCAAACTAAAATCCGGATCGCCTCTTGACCCGTGCCCTGCCAAATTTTTTGCCAAAGGGGCGGAGGTCAATAATCCTTTGGTGAATCCCATTCTGAATCTTTCCTTGGGTGTGGGGGTGGTCCCGCAGGCTTGGAAGCAGGCGATGATCATTCCTCTACTCAAGAAGCCTGGTTTAGATCCTGAGGTTCTCGCCAACTACAGGCCCATCTCTCTCCTGCCTGCTTTTGCTAAAATCTTGGAGAGGCAAGTGCACACTGTGCTCTCCAATTTTCTAGAATCCCACAATTTGCTGCATTCCACCCAATCCGGCTTCTGTACCAACTTAAGCACTGAAACAGCGCTTTTGGAAGTGTCAGAGGCAATCAAGGAGGTACTGGATTCAGGAGGCAAAGCTATGCTTGTGATGCTTGATTTGTCGGCAGCATTTGACACCGTCCCCCATGAGGGTCTCCTCGCCAGACTTTATGAGATCGGTCTGAGGGGGACGGTGCTCAGCTGGTTTAGATCTTTTTGGCTGGCCGCCGACAAACGGTCTGGGCCTCCCCTTGCTCTGCGGTGATGCCGTCATTGGGAGTCGGAGTCCCGCAGGGCTCAGTGTTGAGCCCGACTCTCTTCAACATCTTTATGACCCCTCTGGCGGCACTGGCGGAGTCTTTTGGGGCCCAGATTGTATCCTACGCCGATGATAATCCAGCTCCTCTTTACGTGTGGGAAGGGAGCAGATTTTGACGGAGAGAGTATCCGCGGGTGCCTTGGGGCTGTTTTTAACTGGTTCCGGCTTAACAGCCTCAAGTGCAACTCAGATAAATCTGAGGTACTCTTCTTCGGTTGTCGGTCTGATCCAGATTGGCAGGAATGGTGGCCTGTCAACATGTTTCCTCCATAGTAGTTTCAACAATGGTTCCTTCGTGTTTACCAACAATTGCTTTAGGTCATGCAAGCATCTACCATATTGGTCAATACATAATTTTGTTCATTATTATGCACGTTAATTACCTTTAGAATGCAAAACCAAACCAAAAAAGGGTCAGGGTGTTTTTAATTATTCAGTTATTTTTCATTTTTTGTTTTTTTGACTGACACCTTAGATATAAGCATAAAATACTTTTTCACACGGTACAAAACAAGGCGCAACAATTCTGATCAGTGTGCAATGTGACATAACGTGAAATATTGTGACATTGTGACATATAAGTGAAGTTCTATATACAAGTGAATAAATAAATATGGAAAAAGAATAATTATTAAAGGCCAATTCCTGTTTTTGATACTAGAGTCCAACACGCTATTTTAATTAGCTTTGGTGTATTGGGCACTGTAAATAGGTCCTTGCAATGATTCTGTCGACGTTTCGACCCTATGGACACCTTATTTGTGGCTCTCTAGCGGGTCTTCTTCAGGACGGGGACTGGGAAGGGATTATGGCGCCAGGTCTTCTTCACACGGGCATCCCAATATTCTACTTTTTAGGGGTGTCCTCTGTGATCTTGAATCTATAGTGAAGATCTTGTACTTAATCAGGGTTATTCTTATTTGTTGGTTGCTTTTTCTTTAATTGCAACAGTCGCTATTCTATCAACCTTCATTCATCTATGCGTGTAACAACTAATTCCTTAGAAAGAGGCGAGGTTGCAGTCTATGTCAATCATGACGCCTCATATTCATTACGCGGTTTCTTCCACGCACTGTTTGCGTTCCTCAGATGGGGGTCAAACCGGTCCGCTCGGCTAAACAGTTTCGAGTGGCTCCTCCAGCAGGCTCTTCCCAGCTAGCCAAGAATCTGGGGGTCAAGATCGATAACGGCCTGACGTTGAGATCACAGATCCTGGGCTTAAAGGGTACATGTTTTGGCCTCCTCAGGATGCTATGCAAGTTTCTTCCTCTGCTCCCGGAAGATGATAGGAAGATCACGGTTCAGGCCTTAATTGGCTCGAGATGGGACTATTCCAATCTCCTTTATCTCGGGCTGCCGGAGTATCTTTTGCAACTGCTGCAGGTGGTCCAGAACTCGGCAGCACGGGCCATCTTTGGCCTCTACGGGCGAGCCAGAACCTCTGGCCTCCTGCAGTCACTTCATTGGCTGCCTATCCGGAAGCGGATAGTTTTTAAGGCCTTGACCTTGGCGCACAAGGCTCTTCATGATTCTGGAGCGAAATATCTTCAAAAGAGGCTAGCCTTCTACCATCCTGCCCGATCCCTGAGATCCGAGTCTTTGTTCCTTGCCGTGGTTCCTCGGGTAAAAAGGGCATGCATTGGGGGCCGGTCTTTCAGGCTGTTGGCACCACAGCTATGGAACACTCTGCCCGTGTCACTGCGTAGCACCTCCAACCTGTTAGCTTTTAGGAAGGGCCTCAAAACTTGGCTTTTTGCTCTCTAGATATACTCTTTCTTTTGATTTGTGATCCCTTTTATTTGCCCTGGTGTGTTCTCTGTTACAGGTTAAAAATAAAAGCGCCGGGACACTCCTAGGAGTAGCCGAGCGCTATAAAAAATACAGATAACATAACAACCACAGATATTGAGTTAGACGTATCCCAAATTTTACACCAAAACTGAACACATCCTGATTGGAAAAAGTGGTTAATCTGGCCAACAGACACAAATAACTGTCAAGATAGATTCCTGAAAAAAATACAGGGGTTAAAAATGACCAGACAAGACCCTAGATACTCCCAGAGACGACATCCAGGGATAGTAACAACATACAGTGTAGGGAAATTATGCCTTGAATGGCTACAGACATCCACACTGGCAGAAATTGAGCAACCCTTGACTTTACCTAAAGACGGTGCTGACTTGCGCGATTTTCATAATGGGACCACGCAAACAGCGTCAAAAACGTTTCATAGCAGCCAGTATATACGCTGCGTACAACGAAGCCTAGAAAGTGACTCATATTGAGACAGCAGAGAAAATACGAAAAATTGATCTTATTAATTTGGAAAAATCACTTTCTGTTGTGGACAATGGGTTAATGACTCTGTCCTCCAGAATATATTCACTGGAAAGTATTGTAACATCTGCTATCGATATAATAGATCAGGACTTGCTAATGTTACAACATGGCCAGTCCCAATTACGTTCTATTGTACAGCTAGGCTGGACGTTGCAAAACCTTCGTTCGGGCTATGTGCCATGGCGTTTAATCAACACAACGTCATTGTTCTATATCTTTAACCTTACTGATAAACAAATCAGTTTGGCACAAAAAGCAGCAGACTATACGATTCTGAGCATTGAAAAACTTGAGAGATTACGATTGACAATGTCAGAAAGACCTGTCATTGAATGGATAATACACAGAATAATCACAATTCCGATAACAACTTTCCAATTTAAAAATTGCCAAGAGTATATACCAGCAGGCCAGTATGAAAGGTTGGGTAAAGGGTACATTAAGTCATCATGGAAATTACCTTATACACACACATGTTAAAGTGACAAAAACAAGAGTGTATTTCTTAGTGGTAATAATTGTAAATGATCACTAAGCGGTATACTTCTGTGCCAAGGTATTCATTTGCATGGGGCCTGTGAGGGGACTTCAAATAACCTTTAATGCCACCAGCACGGCACACCTGCAACACAAATAGAGCCATTCTTTAGACAACTTTCTAACGGGAGTTACGTTCTATTAACGGACCACAGCTGTTGTGGCATGGTGCCAGGGAAAGCATATCTCGTAAGCGTTAGTTCCATGGTCACTTGCTGTATGCCAGGATTGTATCCAAACGGCCCTCCTGATACAGAGGCGACGATTTGGCCGTCCTTGAATATCTCTTCTATATGAATTGATACTTTAAGCAGAATGAAGTCTGTTCTTTTACAGACAACAGTGCCTATAACGTCATCAAAAGAAACGTATGATCTTCAAGTTGCAAGGACAACAGCAGAGATACATACACTTTTATCAACTAATTGCCCTGTGCATTTCATAGAAATGCTAAGCCAAATCCTAAATATGTCTGATGCCAGTGGTATCGCACATGTATTTAAGACAATTTTATCGGGTCTGTTAACACCTTTCGGACAGCTTTCCCAATTTTGTCCATTCGGTCTTTGGAGGCCTACCACTACTTTTGGGACTCGTAGCAGGAATTTTATTTTTGACCCTTCTGCTCCGATATGGAAAGCCAAAACGCAGACAGGACTCCAGCAACAATGGAAGAAACGATCCTAGCTATACGCTATCGGGACCGCATAACTAAAGTCCTTGGATTAGCCCGGCTAAGAGATCTGAATATGACCTGGTTTCTTTCATTCAGACCTATATGGCAGAACTGCATCTTACCTGTGCTTCGATGTATGCTATGCGGAGAAGAATGCGTGTTGGACACCTGTCTTACACTACAATCAGCAGTATCAATGGATATCGATACTTTGCTAAATCCTGTAACGGCTCATGCATCGTGTTGTCCACAGCGGTTACCAATCCTGATGACGGCATTCGTTGAAACTTCACCACTACGATTAGGTGGGAGTGAAGCAAGAAATGAGAGCAACATCACCCAGGTATGACCTTCTGTGAGCATTGCTGATCCTGACATTGATGATAGCAATCATTCTCACGACTGCCCGGTTACAGCATTTTCGAACCATTGTCGAACTTTCACCTGAAGCTGTAGACTGTTTTTTTGCACATCTGTCTGAAGTAATGTTCTCCCCTGAACAGAAAGAATAACTTTTTAAGCAAACCGGCACACAGCGTTCTCCTGAACTCTGAATTTTGCCTTCAGCTTTGATAAACAAAAGCTACTGAAAACATTTGGAACTATTTTTTCCCCTGAAAACGAAAATATTTTTTTTCCAAATTCCAAAATATGTACCTTTTTTTCTGGCACATGTACTCTGCTTAAAAGTAGAACTATTCTTAAAGAACAGAGCTTCTATTTTAGTAATTCTAGA
The DNA here is from genome assembly GCF_964263255.1 of Lissotriton vulgaris. Lineage (NCBI taxonomy): Eukaryota > Metazoa > Chordata > Amphibia > Caudata > Salamandridae > Lissotriton > Lissotriton vulgaris. Next base: position 38,574 of record NW_028250308.1, on the reverse strand, counting down.
GACAAAATATTACCTCAGCCTCTAGCACAAGCACAAGCAATTGCATTTATATGTGATGAAATAGTCTAGACCTTCTTTTCTGTATTAAGAGACATTTCATGCGTAATTTTCGCAAATCATTCAGCTAAATATATATGCATCCTTTTTTTTACTGAATGATTACACTGCTTAAAAAACGTACAGTACCAATAATCTTTCGTGTATTTTGAATCCACCATTTCAAATGCAAAAATGTATTTTGGGGTGGGTTGGAATACACATGCACCTTTACATGTTTACTATTGCTTAGTTTTTAGTAAATGATGGGCATTAGATTGTGGAGTGGGTATTGTGTTTTTATCTAGGAACCTGAATCAATATTACCATTTTATGCCCTTGTACGGCTATAATCAATAATATCCCTATAATGGCATAAGAATATGCATGGGCGAATTTTGCGAATCTCGCGTTCGCGAATTTTGCGGATTTGCAAACTCGCAATCCGCAAAATCCGCGAATTCTCGCGAATTTGCGGATTTTTTGTGTGTTTGCGCGGGTTTCTGCCAGTTCGCGAGGGTTTTGTACAATGTCGCAAATTGCGAACTTACCTGTCGGGTCGCAAGTTTCTACGTGTCCAGCCTGTTTGGGACACTCTTCTTCATCACTGCCACTCTCTGTCACCACTGCCACTCTCTGTCACCACTGCCACTCTCTGACTACTCATGCCACCCTCTGTTTCATCACAGCACCCTCTGGTTGTCCAGCAGTGTACATTATTGTGGCAACGCAAGCACACCTTCCCTGCCTCAAGTGACCTGAATTAATTTGGGGCTGATTAATGTGTCACAGAATATTTTTTTAGCTGGCACCTGCTTCCTTAGTGCTTCCTGATTAGTGATCTTTTGAACTTGCTAAGTGCTTTCATTGTTGCAAAATTAGTTACAACACCTGCCCTGCCCCAACTGACAATAATGAATTAGGGGCTGATTAATGGATTTGAACCTCCAGCCTGGCTCCTGCTTGTCTCCCTTAGCTGTAATTCAGGACCTTTGTGGCATATGTGTAACTATTCTGAGGTTCAGAGCAGGGTCACATAATAGTTGCAACTGGCAACTGAACTCTGGAGGGGCCCCTCAGGAAGCACTACAGGAAATGGCTACTAATGATGAGCCTGAACTTTTGAACCTGGTAAGTACTTTCAGTTTTGCTAAAATCGTATTTCTGCAATTTTGCACTTATTCGCGGGGCGCGAAGTTGTACTAGGAAGCCGCGAACTCACGCGAACAGTGCGAGCAGTGCGAGCAAAATCCGCTGCTCGCGGATTTGCGGATTTTGCTGGAGATTCGCGAATCTCGCGGATTGCGAATTTACCGAAAATCCGCAAAATCCGCGAGCGAAACGGATTTTCCGCCCATGCCTACATAAGAATCAGATCCATATTTCAGTAAGTCGCCCTTGCAGTCCAAGGCACGGCAAAAGCTACTTCCTTAGATTCCTTGAAAGCACAACGAGTTCTTTCAACACACCAAACCTCCAGCAACCTGGGAAATCCCCACTTGCTTTGTTTTGATTTGTAATAGAACTCCTGCGAGCACTGTAAGAACTGCCAGTTCTTAGTGACATCTTTATTGACATCTTATGTCCAAACCTTACGTCAAACTCAGCACCTTTCAGGTATAAATATACCAACGTTGCCTTAAGCAAACACACGGTGGTGGTTTTGAAGCAGAGCAGCTATCTACTTGCCGAGAGCCCAGCAGATGCGAAAAGCCCACGGACGCTGCCCCTCCTCTTTGACGCGCTGAGAAAGACGCTATCTTTTCTCCTGCCGAGAAAATCCAGCTCCGGCGTTTCCAGCCTACCCTTGCGGGTGACAGGGATATCGAGTCCTGAGAGAGAGATACCAGACCTCCTACATTCTATTCCCAAGGTACAGTGCTGACTAAACCCTTAGAGTGAATTCTTGAACCAGATTCTTGGCAAAACCAACTTAACTTAAACTGCTACTTACTTACTCCTTCCCACGTATTAGGCTTAGGTCAGGTACACCGGGGTAGGCATATTTTAGAAGCACCAGTTGAGCACGTTAGCCAATGTATATATGTATGTATATATTTTATCCATTTTAAAGTGTCTTATGGCTAAGAAACAATATCAATGCTTTTACAGTATTATTTCATAATACTCCTTTTACTGTACTTACTTTACTTTATATTAAGTATGGCAACTGTGGCAATTCATTTCTCTTGCATGAGAAGGAAGACTGCTCAATAAATAATACCTTTTATTGAAAACACCCGTCTCTCTATTCTCTGCACTCTGGTGAAACTAGGTACGCACATCTGACTGAGTGAAATAGCTGTCTATTGTTTTCACACGACTCTAGAGATTTACTCTTATTCTGAGGTAGCAAAGTTGTCATGTTTATGCGGTTGTCGGAAGCTGAATCCCTTCTTGTCTGAGCCAGGGAGGCTGATTTCTCCCCATTCGTTCAAGAAAGTTTCCAGTGACCTCTGAGCTAGCTGGCGCAAAGCTAAATTAAGTCTAACATAGTCAGTAGAGACCTAGACGACCTCAGTCCTACGTCTACACTGCTGTTTATGTTATTCCAATGCACAGAGCCTACTGGGAAAATTGGAACTACACTACTGGTTGAGGAGCATCCATTTTACCAGTGGTAGCTACCTTATGTTTGACTTTGCTGGTCCAAGGCCTTTCCTTTTTTTTGGTGGGGGTTCACCACCCATGCCCCCATTTAGCTTCTTTACCCTAGTGGTAATCATAGATGTGCTTAGTGGGCTTTCCTGTCCATGTGCTGTGGTTTGGGTTGTTGGTACTAGATCTAGATCAGGATCAAAATTTGTCATGTGAGGCTGGGTACTGTGTATTTCTGCTACAGTGGAGAATCCCATTGAGTGTTGGGAGGGCTGTGCTGTGGAGCTGCAGCTACCATATGGGATCACAGGGTTGAGTGATAGCCTACGCTCTGTTAATTCGATTTCATGCATTAATGCAGATAGATTCTGTCCTGCTTAGGAATGTGTCAAGAGTGCCCACAACCCCACCACCCAACTTCTGTTTACTCATGTTTGCAGTATAATAGCCTGTCTGAGTACTCAAAATGACTTTTCTACAATGCTCTAACATAATATTAAGTAAAGACACAGGCTTACAGTTCAAATGTCAATGGTGTAGTCCGGCCTGGCCTCCTCTGGGCTCTGACGGGTGCAGACAGTCCCACCCTTGGCCCACGCCGCCCTTTAAATGCCTCCTGGCGCTTCCCAGTGATGCTGTAGCTCGTGCCCACTATCTCCCCTACTTATCTACCTTGGTACTTTTATGTACACTGTTGATCATACTCTTCTTTGATTTACTGTTGATTTGTACAGCTATTACTTGGGTTCTGCTGCTATTGTGCCCACATATCCCACTATTCATGGTATACTATAGATTTCTTTTATTTTCTCTATGTACCTCATGCTACTGATATTGCTCCTACTCTGTAATGCACAAAGTTGCCTTGAGCTTTAGTGGGAATATGCCATCTGCCTTCACTTCCTTTTGGTGAATCATGCATCTAATATCTCCTCACTGGCAACTCCTATCATATCTACCTCAGATCTCTCTGCGCTCATGTATACTACTGCCTTTCAGACTCTTTTTTCATACAATTTATGCTGTGTATTTTTACTGGCGTTTTATGTAAGCTCAGTGGATTCTGCTAATTTGTTCCATGTCCCACTACACTGTTTACATTTTGTCATTACTATATATATATATATATATATATATATATATATATATATATATATATATATATATATATATATATATATATATATATATATATATATATATATATATATATATATATTACCTACTGGCGGTCGCCAGTAGGTATATATAGTTAGGATTTTTTCTCTATGGAACTTTTGAAAATTCTATGTCTAATAACTTTGGCGTTTGTGGACGGAATCGGCTGAAATTTTCAGGAAAATGGCACATTTTGTTTCCGAGTAGCCCCTGAAAATTTGGGGGGGGGTTCCGTCAAGGGGGGGCCGAGAAAAAAGGGGGGTCCCAAAACGCGTTTTTCCCATTCATTTTTCCATAGGGCCTTTGGCCTCACTTTTAGCTCGAACGGCTGAATGGATTTACACGAAACTTGGCAAAATTATAGGGACTGTTAGCCCGATGTGCCTTTGCTGGGTCTCAATATATGTGCTCCAGTGGATTTTGAGAAATTAACGTTTAAAAAAACAGATATATCTGTGACAGCGTCCTAGATAGCGCACCAGATCGCGTACTTTTCGCGTAACGGAGCTTTGCGTAGCGAAGCTGATTGGCTCTCTGGTGTCTGTCAACATTCTAAACAGTCCGTTGCGGCCGCCATCTTGTCTCTCGGTAGGATCGAGAGACAAGAGGAGGAGAAAAACGAAGGGGGAATTTAATGAAAGGGGGCAAGGTAGATCCTTCTTGACCCCCTAGGAATGATGTTGGGGTTATTAAAGGGTCCCGTGGGGCAAATAATAAAAATTAGATTTTTCGCGGTAGAAGCGCTTCTCGGTTCGCGAACCGGTTCGCAAACTGGTAGAGAAACGTGAATTCGCCATTTTGTGTTTCGATTTCATTAAATTACTAGGTATAAGGGGGTACGGAAGACGTATCCAGACCCCTTATGTTTTCTGAGGGTGGCTGAGGAGGCTCATATATGTTGATACATGTCTTCCAGCGGCTGTGCATGAGCGTTTTTTTTTTTTTGCCGCTTGACTTCTGTTAACGTTCGATTCGATGGAAATCAGGAGCTGTTGACCGCCATTTTGTCACTGCGAGTAAATATTTTGTTAAAAATAATTGTTATAAATTAATCCTTATTGATAAACATTGTCTACGCCATCTTGCCTTTTTTGCAATGCCACACTTTTGTTGAGCACGGCAGCCATTTTAGATGCCTTGACCAGACCCACTCTCTGAACGCCGCCGATCCTCAGCATGGCTCCCCACCCTTGCAAGCATCTCCCCCACGCACTGGTCACCCCCGCTCTCTCTCTCATGCATGGGCCATAAACCTCCCCCCATTTGCGCTGCTCTTCCCTGAGAATCACACTCTGTGCCCGCCCGACACCTCCCTTTCACCCTATTCACTACCGCACCCTCTGACACTCCTCTTCCTCTGTGTCCGATTGTCCAGGCCAGTCCCAGGCTATCACCTAGCCCTGCAGATGTAGTTTATGGCCCCAGCTGTAGAGAATCACCCCTCTTCAAAGGAGTTACAGTAGATCAAGGCCCCCACCCGATGAGATCCGTCACACCACACGCGTTCCTACTATCTGATAACCATCCTGTATTGTGCTTGGGGAGTGGATTCTCACTGTGAGGGTGTGTGGGTCCGAGCCTGAAGCGGAAGATTCCAGGGATGCCTTTTTGTACATCAAAGTCTTCACAATTATGTGTCACATTAAAAATATATAGCACTCCAACAAAGTTGTAGGATTATAACACTTTAATAACTTATAAATATATACAACGCTCCAACAAAGTAAACACGTTAAAAAAAACTTTTTAAACAACTATTTACATGATATTGCTTTAACCAGGATAGACAAAGAAATGACACAGTGATGTAAAAGTTTCTGAAAGAAATGCCAAGAACGTCCCATGTGAAAGTGAATTTTATCTGGCAATTTTTTTCTTTTCCTTCTCATGAAAAGAAAGTTAATGCCAGGTTCGTTACCTGCCTCATATGCAAAAAAAAAACTCTCGAGAGGGACCGAAATAAAATATAGCTATGGTAATCATACCATGCATCGGCACATGGAGAGGTAGCACTCTCTTAATTATTCTAAAGCACAACTTCGAGATTTGGTGGATAATCCCCGACCGGCAAAAACATCCACCAATGACTTAGCAATAAGTGAGTCAGAGGCAAGGGAAATGGTCCCAAATCTGTAAAAGAACTTTAGGCAGATGAGATTGACTTGTGTAGCATGTGGAAAATTAATTTCATGCGGAGAGATGAGTATTACTTTAATAAATAGATCATATGAAAATCATCAATGTCCAAAACGTCCTAGAAAGTAATTTTTGTCATTTTTGAAAAAAAAAAAACATCGGAAACAGTGGCCATTTATTCGAAACTTACCAATCTACGCGTTACAACTACGTTTGCTTTTTCAAAAACCTTTAATAAAAATGTTGGTGCCCAAATACGGGCTTAAAACTCCGTGGGCCGGCCACGGAGCAGGCTGGAACTGAAAATGGGGGGGGGGTATTTATTTGTGGAAAACATAACAGAGTAAGTGGTCGTTTATTTCATAGTAAAAAGTGCGACAAGTCCAACAAAATCATATCGATAATTCATTGTGAGCAAGTACCAAAAGTGTCGACAATTCGAACCTTCAATAATAAATACAGTAATCAATGATGCATTAGAAGTTAATATCAATTCATTGTTCGAACGTGTAATCAGTACCCGTCCCATGTCAATTCATTGTTCGAACGTATAATCAATACCCATCCTGGATCAATTCATTGTCCGAACATATAATCAGTCTTATCCCATATCAATTCATGTGCTAAAAACTGCATACATATCTCATGATATCAAGGCTGAGCAATCGGGGCACAACAAGGAGTTGAGAGTTTCATTTGTACCGGCGCCATTTTGGGTGAGGTCAGGAAGGTCTAAGTATAGTCAAAATGTCTCCACCAACTCGTGGTTGGACCGGGACCTTTTTCGGCAGTCCAAAAGTTTTCGTTGAAGAGTAGCAGAGGGGACTGGTGAAATGAACCATCAGTGAAAGTGGGGTGGGAGGAAACAATCTCTCCTACCGGGTCATACTGGTGTCTCACCGGAACTGATCAAGTTGGTAGTCTTGCAGGATTTTGGTGATTTCAAGACTGAGGCCGGCGCCGGCATGAGCGCGCCGACGTTCCGCGGCTACATCGTGGTCTTTCCGTGGGTGATAATGGCAGTCATTCCCCATCGGGTGTCGGGGGCCCCCGTGGCTCTTATAGAATCTTCAAAGTTGAGGAGAACGTTTCTGGTCGCAGGAAACTAGAAGCGTTGTTGCACCGCAACAGTGGACGAGACCCCCGCTGGGTGAGCGGAGCATCATTGCCTCGCAATAGTGGACGAGACCTTTTGTCGGGTGAGTGCAGCGCCACTGCATTGCAAGAGTGGAGGAACCCTTTTGTTGGGTGAGTGGAGCGTTGGGGGTGCAGCTGAGGGGCCCCCACCTGTGGGGGTGGGAGAGGCTTGTTCGTGCAGCCTCTCCCTCCCAGCGCACCCCACGCCGACACCTGGCGTTGATATCCGTGATGTCCGGACCAGGCGATAAGGGGGGGGGGTCGGAGGCAGAGGCAAGACATCCCCCCGTGGCCTGCAGGGCGCCGCTTCAGGACCGAACGGGGAGCTCATATCAAGCCGGGCCAGACCAGGAGATACGAGGGGAGGGGGGGGGTCGGTGGCATGCGCAAGACATCCCCCCCCCAGTGTGGTCCCAGCCATTATTGAAAAAAGAAGAAGATACCGTCGGCCTCGGCTCCTCTCCTGGTCCACCTTATGCGACGACCCTTCTGTTGGGTGAGTGGAGCGTTGGGGGTGCAGCTGAGGGGCCCCCACCTGGGGGGGTGGGAGAGGCTCGTTCGCGCCACCTCTCCCTCCCAGCGCACCCCACGCCGACACCTGGCGTTGATATTCGTGATGTCCGGACCAGGCGATGAGAGGGGGGGGGTCGGAGGCAGAGGCAAGACATCCCCCCCCTGTGGCCTGCAAGGCGGCAGAAGAAGGGAATCGGGAGACCAGTACATTTCGGGCCATCCACCCCACGGCTGCCCTGCACGTGTCGAGGCCTCATCTTCCGGGTGGGCGTAACCGTGGCCCTGTTGCACTTCGGGAGTTTCCGGAATGGGGGTAGGTATCTGCTGATTTGTATCTATTTCATGTTACCGTTAATGGGCATGGCGGGCGGTGGGACAGACATGCTTGGAGCAGTGGGGGGGGGGGGTGGCGGAGCCTAGCTACCTCGTGGCTGCCGTAACGTCAAGCTTGGCTTTTTTCACCACTTCCATGTTTCTTAAGGTATTGGTGAATTATACTTCTCCGGAAATTTAAAAGTCACAAATGTTTTATTTGTGTAATCGTTTCAGGTCAAACGGATTGTGGGACAATGTTCAGAATGGAAGAGTCACCAAAAGGTGAAATTGTTTTTGATGGTAAAATGATGTGACTCCTGCAATGTGTCGCTTTTGCGGAACAGATATATGATGTAATTGTGTTGTTAATGTTACGGTGTACATGTAAAAAATTATGCATAAGTGTTGCACGGGCATTGTAGATACTCTCCTATGTGTGCTTAGCAATTTCAAGTCACTTCCCCCGGGTTCAAGGGCCTTGTAAATACGTCCCCATGTGTGTCTGGTCATTTGAAGTCATTTTCCTTGTAGTGTAAGGCCCTTGTAAATACGCCCCCATGTGTAAAATTAATTAATTTGCCCTTAAATGTTGCGTTTTCGGTAATTTTATCGAATTGGTAATTTTACCGATTCGGTAATTTTACCGAAAATGCAAGATTGAAATGTGGGTAGCCAATTTTCCAGTGGCACATGGCTTTCAGAATCGGTATTTTACCATGGAACACAAATCCATGGTAAAATACCGATTCCTGTGTACATGCACATCTGTGCATGTACACATATGCCATGTGACAGACAGACGTGTCCTTAGGGCATGTCTGTGTGCCACATTGCACACATGCCCGTTTTGGGGGTGCTATATGGTGTCAAAGTGATACCCCCTGCACCCTTGACAAATTCGGTATTTACCGATTCGGTAAATACTGAATCGGTATTTGAATTGAATCCTATGGGCTTCAAGGCCCATAGGATTCAATAGCAAATACCGATTCGGTATTTACCGAATCGGTAAATACCGAATTTTTAAGGAATCGGTAATAAATCAGATGTTGGTACTTACATCCCATTTACCGATTTTGAAATACCGAATCGGTAAAATTCGGTAATATTCGGTATTTCAAAATCCGTAAATGTGATTTACCTACATCTGGCACTAGGTGTATTATTTTTTTACATAAAATGTTTTAAAACTTTGTTTGAAATCAAATGCATGCACACTTAGGGCCAGATGTAGGTGGTCGTTTCAGGCCATTTACCGACCGGTTACGGCCGTTTTCGTCCGTTTCCGATCGGTAAATGGCAAATCGGTATGTAGGGGCTTAAATCCAAGGCCACGTGTAGGTAAATCTACATTTATAGAATCGGAAAAATTATTTGTTCGGTAAAATACCGAATCGGTAATTTTACCGATTCTGTTAATTTGTTATGTAGGGGGGAGTCTTCTGAGTCCCAAAGACCTTAACGAATTGGTATTTTAGCATGAAATCAAACTTCATGGTAAAATACTGATTCCGGTGTGCATGCACATGTGTGCTCGCACACCTATGTCACGTGAAAGGCAGACCTGCCCTTAGGGCTGGTTTGCTTGCCACATGGCACCTGTGCCTGTTTTGAGGGTGTCAGAGGGTGTCAAAGTGATACCCCCTGCACCCTTGTGCATACTTTTTTTTTTATAGCATTGTCGAATCTAGTTCTTACTGTTATTGATTTACTGTTTGGTAATAGTGGTTAATAACATTTTTTATTATATTTCACCACAGATTCAACTGCAGATTATTTGGGAATTAGACAATGCCGTCTAAGGATAGAATTCGAAAGGCTACAAAACGTCAAAGACAGCTTGACCCCGGGAGCCGGCCGCCTATGTCGGGTGCGATTTCAGGCTACACCAGGGCTTTAAGACTTGGGGAGGGGGTCGGAGCCAAGCGTCTTCTCCGAGTCCGTGCCATGACACCGCCCCTCGGGGGCCTCCGTCAAGCGGTTTAGGGAGGTACCGTATCACATTGTTTTCCAATGCAGTCAGGTCCACAAACGGCCCCCACTTACTTTGAGAATAGTGAAGCTGCAGCAGGTGCAAATAAGCTTTAGACAGTGTTACAAGCGCTGCTCAGAACTCTAAACCATGGCACCCAACATCCAGGACTTATGCCATTTGTGCAAGGCAGTGACATCGAAGTAACTCAGGGACCAAAACCATGAACGAACACTCATGTATTAAAATTTTACTATTGATGCTTGACTGAGGCAAAGGAGATCAGAGTGCATGAGTCTCATGCTCGATCGATTGAGCTAGACGGATCGGGCAACTAAAAGTATAAAATAGTTATGTAAATAGTTATTTAATAAAATGTTTTACCTTGTTACTTTGCTGGTGTGTTGTATATATTTATGATATTTGCATAGGGTTTGTCGTTATTTTGGGTGGGGTGGGTGGCGGAGCCGAGCTGTCTTGCAGCCATCATCGTGTGGAGCTCAGTTCATCTCACTAGTTTCGTATTTCTCATGAGGGGTTGTTTCTAATGTTTCTATTTTAGCTAGGTCAAAAAGAGATCCCATTAGTGGCCTACTGATTTTGCTCGATTCCTTTTGTTTTTTAAAACGATTTTTCACTATCTGCAAAGACTAAACAGAGTATTGCGACTCTGTGCTTGTTTGTAAATAGAGAATGAACCAAAGAGAACCAATTCTAAAACAGTAAATGCTTGGATAACAATCAATCAAATGGAGAGAGAAGCAGACACGATGGATTAGAACGGGGGCAAAGGCCTGCGTTAACTACCCTTCACTATCTGCAAAGAGAGAGTACTGCTAAGAGAAAAGCGAGGGGGGGAGGGGGGGCAGCGTTCAAAGTACATCAGCGTGCATAAATACGAAAATGTTTTTACCTATCACGTACTTCACATTTGACAGCTTTTGATATTTGCTATTAAAAAAACATTGAAATTCACTGAAAAAACCATAGGTTTTAGGCCATATATAGTTAGGGGTTAGCATTTACAAAACCTTAATTTACTCGCACAAAACCATAGAAATTCGCATATATAGTTAGATGCAATAAATATATATCGCGCACCCGCAATCCACTGCTGATGATGTCACATATTACATCATTAATGACATGGTCAGTGACATCACTGATGACATCACTGATGACATCTCACATGACATCACTGATGGCATCACTGATGACATCTCAAATGACAACATCCAGTGACTGTATGTTTCTGAAAAGTCAAAATATGTCTTACATATTGAAGAATGAGTGGATGTATAAGTGTCTGGATGAAGGATTTAGTAGGTGCATGACTGACTGTATGAGAGAGTGATTAAATTTGTCTCACTGAGTGCATGGGTTAGTGACTAAACTGTCTTAATTTGTGCATCATTATATCTGTTGTTCTATGAAGTGCTGCATGTGTTAATCAGTAGCTATATGAGTAACTATATGGGTTATTGATTGGTTGCCTAAGTATTTCTATGGGAGAGTAAGTGTGTGTGTGGGGGTGGCTGGGAGGTGTGTGACTCTGTGTATACATGTGTGAACAGTTGATTCACTCGATCTATGGGTTCAAAACTGCATGTTGAAACAGCTGTATGGGTGGTTGACTGTGTACGAGTGTATTGGTGAGTGAATGGATATCTCAGTGCTACATGTCAAAGTAAGTAAATATGTAAAACACAGTACATGTGAGAGTTCACATATATAAATTACTGTGTATAAGAGCCAGTGAATGTGTGAGTGGCTGAATGGATCATTGAAAACTTGTATCAGGAATTGTATAAGAGAGTAAATATGTGTTAGTATATGTTTGAATAAGTAAGGTGTGTATAACTGTATAGTTGATGAAATGGAGGTGTGATTGATTCAGTGCATGACTGACTAGGTGTGTGAGTAACTCCATGGATGAGTGACAGTCTGTGAGTGTTTTTACTCTGAGTGTATCTAAGGTTATATTAGAGTCTGAAGAGGTTGATCGTATTATCACATGATTGATGTCATCAGTGATGTTGTCAATGATGTCATTTGAGTTGTCATCAGTGATGTCATCAGTGATGAAATCAGTGATGTCATTTGAGATGTCATTTGAGATGTCATCAGTGATGTCATCAGTGATGTCATTTGAGATGTCATCAGTGATGTCATCAGTGATGTCACTGACCATGTCATTAATGATGTAATATGTGACATCATCAGCAGTGGATTGCGGGTGCGCGATATATAGTTATTGCATCTAACTATATATGCAAATTTCTATGGTTTTGTGCGAGTAAATTAACGTTTTGTAAATGCTAACCCCTAACTATATATGGCCTAAAACCTATGGTTTTTTCAGTGAATATATATATATATATATATATATATATATATATATATATTCACTGAAAAAACCATAGGTTTCACACCAGTTATAGTTAGCTGGAAATTTTACTGATATAAAACCATTGAAATTCCCACGTTATAGTTAGTTGGACTCACTATAACTTGCGCGTGCAATGCACTGCTGATGACATCACATATTACATCACTCATGACATGGTCAGTGACATCACTCATGACATCACTGATGACACCATCCTTGTAACACAGTGACAGACCTCCTTTCACTGTAAAGTAACCTTTGAAACACATATTCAAAAATAGAAACTAACATTAACAAAAAAGTGGATATACCCATACCAGTTACAACAACCAATTCAGTAATTTCACCATCTATATACAAATTCACACATTCACCAACAGTTTTATGTATTCACTCATACATATACTCACTCATCATATGTAGTGATACCCCTATTCATTATGTTACACACTGACAGTCATCAAAAACTTACTCATACATATACTCACACATGCAAATAAACTAATAAACATCCATTTATTTGCATATACAACTATACACACATTAGCACATTACTTCTAAGGAAACTTACACATACTTACTCTCTTAAACAATCACTTATAGAAACACATACTTATTTAAACAGGAACTCTTTCAATCTCTCACTCTCACATATACTTACTTATATACATCAATTCTCATATATACAAGATTTAAACATATGTAGTTACTCATAAAGACACTAGTGAAAGAGGCATTCACTCTCTAACACACACATATACACACTCATCCATCCATACAATCCTACACAAATGCTGTCTTCAAAACACATACAAACAGTGAGTCAGTCATTGATGCATCTATGTGCTAAGTAACAGCCACACCAAACCATACAGACACTCATACTGATACTAAAAAAACATGTCATGAGTGATGTAATATGTGATGTCATCAGCAGTGCATTGCACGCGCAAGTTATAGTGAGTCCAACTAACTATAACGTGGGAATTTCAATGGTTTTATATCAGTAAAATTTCCAGCTAACTATAACGGGTGTGAAACCTATGGTTTTTTCAGTGAATTTAATAGGTTTTTTAAATGCTAATTCCTAACTATAACCGGTCTGAAACCTATGGTTTTTTCAGTGAATTTCATAGGTTTTTTAAATGCTAATTCCTAACTATAACTGGTGTGAAACCTATGGTTTTTTCAGTGAATTTCATAGGTTTTTTTAATGCTAATTCCTAACTATAAGTCTCACTTTATAAATAAGACTGTTAGCACTCTAGTTGTTCTTTAGAACACTCTGGTACATTCTGTCATTGGGCTACAGTTGGGCTACATCTAGTTGAAATTTGGCTACATTTACATTTTTGGGTCTCTGGTGGCCATCTTTGGGCTACATTGGGCTACATTGGACTACATTTGGGTTACATTTTGGCATTTTGGCATATATATATAGCCCAATGTAGCACAATATGTGTTTTATCAAAGTAAATTTTCGTAAAAACCACTTTTCCCTACAATTTTTCCCATTTTTATTTTTTTTTATTTTTTGCTTTGGAGCGCTCCCGGTGCGCTTCCCGGGAAGCGCCCCGAAAAGCGTACTTTTATAAAGCGCCCCCGGGCGCGCTCCGAGGAGCGTCCCGTAAGCGCCAATATCGCGAACGAAAACATGATCATGACGTATCGCGTAGCCGCGTCCGCGTGATACGCACGGCGTAAGCGCACCCGGAAGTACTCGAGCGAATACGATCGCGCAACGTAAACATCCGACGCGCTTACGCTACGCGACCCGAAGCGCCCCGGGCGCGCCCAGGGGCGCGTAGCGTAAGCGCGTCGGGTCATGTGACCTGAAAATAACACTTTTTATTGGTTCATAACAGTTTTAGTTTCATAATGATGAAGCCCCTGGTCTTGTGACCTGAAAATAACACTTCTCATTGGTTCAGGACAGTTTTTTTTCTAAATGATGAAAGACCCCACCTTTTTTCCTTATTCTGACTTTGTCCTTTGACTGAGGAAGACCTGTTTGTACATCTCTGTACCTTTTTGATATTAATAATGGCTTCAGTAGCAGCAGCAGCTGGTGCATCTGCCCCACCACCACCACCACAACCACCAAGAGGACCACCTCAAGATTATATTGGTGGTCAAGAACAGGAGGAGGAGGAAGAGGAAGAGGAGGAGGGGAGGAGAAGATGGCTGCCTGAAGAAAATACCCCATACAAACCCAAGCCACACATTGTATGGGAGTTTTTTTCAATCCCAGAGGGCAAGAAAAAAGTGAATGCGCCCAAGGTAACTTGCCTAATCTGCAATGAGGAACTTTCACGGGGCAACCCAAACAAAAAATATTCATTTGGTAACTATACCATGATTCGTCATATGACCAGAAAGCACCCAAACAACTACTCTCGTGCTGAGTTCAGGGAACTGGCCAGTAACCTCCCCCAGTCGTCAAGGACCACCTCCCAAACAAACCAACCCACTTCATCGGGACCAGAAACATCCGAGATGATGCCTTGCATTCAGCCAAGATTTGCTGATTTTAAAATCACTTGTTGTGTATGTGGCAAGCTTATCGCCTATGGTGAAAAAAGCGTTAAGCTCATCGTCCTTGCAGGTGATAATCACAAGTGCCCCAAAAAGAAGTAATTTTTGGGGTTTTTTATTTTTTTGCTCCAGTTGAGCCAGTTTCAATTCCCTTTTTTTGTTTCTCCCCCTAAAAAAATACAAAAAAAATATAAAACTGTTTTGAAAAGCCCAAAAAAGTTCAAAAAGTTCAAAAAACACAAAAAAAATATAAAACAACAAAAAGAAGAAAAAAAAAAGTTCTTTTTAGAACTACCTCCAATTTCTAAATAAAAACTTCATTTTTTAAAAACTCTGTCATCTTTTTCCCTCATTTTACGCTCCCCTGTGCGCTACCTGGTGCGCGTACCGGGCGCTTCCCCCGCGCAAAACGAAAAAAAAAATATATTTTAAATGCCCCGCGGGGCCCTTTTATAGCCCCCTCATCAAACCTAGGGGGTCAAGGGGGGGTCTACCCTGCCCCCTTATGGTCATTTCCCTCTTTGTTTTGCCCACCTCTCGTGTCTCGATCCTACCGAGACACAAGATGGCGGCCGCTCCGGACTGTTTAGAATGTTTACAGACAACTGAGAGCCAATCAGCTTTCTGCGCGCAAGTCGCGTGGCGCGCCTGGAGCGCACTCCGGTGCGCGCACCGGAGAGCGCCTATAGATATATATATTTTCTTGAACCTAAATTACTCAAAATCCACTGCAGCACATATCTTGAGACATAGCAAAGGCACATCGGGCTACCAGTCCCTACAATTTTGCCAAGTTTGGTGGAAATCCATTCAGCCGTTCGGGCTAAAAGTGAAATTGACCGCCCTATGGAAATTAACATGGGGAAAACGCGTTTTGGGACCCCCCTTTTATCTCGGCCCCCACTTGACGTATCCCCCCATCAGTGATGTCATCAGTGATGTCATTTGAGATGTCATCAGTGATGTCATCAGTGATGTCACTGACCATGTCATGAATGATGTAATATGTGACATCATTAGCAGTGGATTGCGGGTCCGCGATATATAGTTAGTGCAACTAACTATATATGGAATTTCAATGGTTTTGTGCAAATAAAATAAGGTTTTTTAAATGCTAATCCCTAACTATATATGGTCTATAACCTATGGTTTTTTCAGTGAATTTTCAAGGTTTTGTAAATGCAAATTCCTAACTATATATGGTCTATAACCTATGGTTTTTTCTGTGAATTTCATTGGTTTTTTAAAAGCTAATATCTATAGCTGTAAAATATATTCTTTATTAAGTGACGTATCACGTAGCCCGTGAGACGCCTCATGATGCATCGCATAACCGTGACGTACCAAGACGCGTCTCTACGGCGAAAGAATCGGATTTTTTTTTTTTTTGGGGCCCCGCGTGGCTCTATAATATCCCCCTCATCAATCCTAGGGGGTCAGAAGGGGTCTACCTTGCCCCCTTTCCTTCATTTCCCCCTTTGTTTTGGCCTCCTCTTGTTTCTCGATCCTACCGAGAGACAAGATGGCGGCCGCTCCGGACTGTTTAGAATGTTGACAGACACCGGAGAGCCAATCAGCTTCGCTTCGCAAAGTTCCGATACGCGAAAAGTTCGCTAACCGGAGCGCTACCCGGAGCGCTGTTACAGATATATATCTTGTTTTAAACGTTAATTTCTCAAAATCCACTGAAGCACATATATTGAGACCTAGCAAAGGCACATCGGGCTAACAGTCCCTACAAATTTGCCAAGTTTCGTGGAAATCCATTCAGCCGTTCGGGCTAAAAGTGAGGCCAACTGCCCTATGGAAATTAACATGGGAAAAACGCGTTTTGGGACCCCCCTTTTTTCTCGGCCCCCCCTTGACGAACCCCCCCCTAATTTCCAGGAGCTGCTCAGAAACAAAATGTGCCATTTTCCTGACAATTTCAGCCAATTCCGTCCACAAACGCCAAAGTTATTAGGCATAGAATTTTCAAAAGTTCCATAGAGAAAAAATCCTAACTATATATACCTACTGGCTATCGCCAGTAGGTAATATATATATATATATATATATATATATATATATATATATATATATATATATATATATATATATATATATATATATATATATATATATATATATATATACATACTGGCGGTCGCCAGTAGGTAGTTATAGTTAGGATTGTTTTCCATAGGAAATCTGCAACATTCTATTGGGAATAACTTTGGCGCCGGTTGAGGAATCTGCCTGTAAAATTCCTTAGATTTGCCTCACTGCGCTCCGCTCCTTCCCTGAAAGTTTGGGGGGGATTCGTCGGGCCGAGATAAAAGGGGGGGTCCCAAAACGTGTTTTCCCCATGGTAATTTCCATAGGGCGGTTGGACTCACTTTTAGCCCGAACGGCTGAATGGATTTCCACAAAACTTGGCAAAATTGTGGGGACTGGTAGCCTGATATGCCTTTGCTATGTCTCAAGATATGTGCTCCAGTGCATTTTGAGTAATTTAGGTTAAAAAAATATATAACTATAATCGCGCCCCGGTACACGCATCGGGAAGCTGATTGACTCTCGGGTGTCTGTCAACATTCCAAACAGTCCGGAGCGGCCGCCATCTTGTGTCTCGGTAGGATTGAGACACAAGAGGTGGCAAAAACAAAGGGGGAAATGACCAAAAGGGGGCAGGGTAGACCCCCCCTGACCTTCTAGGTTTGATGTGGGGGCCATAAAAGGGCCCCGGGGGGCAAAAATAATAATTATTATTTTTTTCGATTTGCGCGGGGGGAGCGCCCAGTCTGCGCACCGCAGAGCTTACCGGGGAGCGTATCATGGGGAAAAAAGAATGACAGAGTTTATAAAAAATGTAGCTTTTTTTATAAATTGGAGGTAGTTCTAAAAAGAACTGTTTTTTTTATTCTTTTTGTTGTTTTATATTTTTTTATTGTTTTTCGGAACATTTTTTACTTTTTTTGGCTTTTATGAACAATTTTATACTTTTTTTATAATTTTTATGGGGACAAACAAAAAACAGGGAAATGTAAACGGCTCAACTGGAGCAAAAAAAAACAGGGAAAAATTAAGGTTTGTTTTTGGACTTGTGGTTGTCTTCAGCACAGTTAATCAGTTTAATACTTCGCTCTCCATAGCAAATTGTAGTCCCGCAAAATTTACAAACTATTTTAAAATCTCCAAACTGGGGTTGGATATTTGGGACCATCTCTGTAGTCTCTGGACCCGATGGAGTGGGTTGTTTACTTTGGGAGGTGCTGGGAGAAGATTGGGGAGGGTTTCTGGTCAGTTTTCTGACCTCTGCCGTAGCATAGTTGTTTGGGTGCCGGCGTTGCATGTGGCGAATCATAGTATTGTTGCCAAAAGAATACTTTTTGGCAGGGTTCCCCCTGGAAAGTACAGTGCCACAGATCAGACATGTAACTTTTGAAGCATTAACTTTCTTTAGGCCCCTTGGGATTTTAAAAAACTCGCAGACAATGTGCTCCTTTGGCTTATAGGGGGTATTATCTTAAGGCAGGAACTGCCTCTCCTCCTCCTCCTCCTCCTCCTCCTCCTCTTCTTCTCCACCACTGTGGTGTTGTGGTGGTCCTTGTGGTGGTGGTGGTGGTGGTTGAGATGCTCTTGCTGCTGCTGCTACTGTAGCCATTTCTCAGTACAAATAGGTCTGCAAACAGGTCTTCCTCAGTCAAAGTACAAAGTGAGAATGAGGAAAAAAGGTGGGGGCTTTCATCATTTGGAAAAAAAACCTGTCCTGAACCAATGAAAAGTGTTATTTTCAGGTCACATGACCCGACGCGCTTACGCTACGCGCCCCGGGGCGCTTACGTAGCGCGATCGTATGCGCTCGGGTGCTTCTGGGTGCGCTTATGCCGTATCATACGCCACAATGATGTTTCATTCGCGGCAATAGCGCAAACAAGACGATCACCGGTACACGCACCGGGGCGCGCCGCAAGACTGCGCATTCCGGTGCGCACAAGGGTACGCGCACCGAAAGCGCTCCAGGGCAAAAAAAAAAAAATGAAGAATCTACATAAAAACAATAGTATTACATAAATATACAATATAGGGTTCATTATAAAAAATATTGCATTTGATAGCAATCGAAATTTGCTATTAAAAAACCTTTGTAATTCACTGAAAAAACATAGGTTTGAGGCCCTATATATAGTTCGGAATTAGCATTTACAAAACCTATGAAATTCACAGAAAGAACCATAGGTTTCACACCAGTTATAGTTAGGAATTAGCATTTAAAAAACCTATTAACTTCACTGAAAAAAACATAGGTTTGACCCCAGTTATGTAAATGTACAGGAATTTATATAGCGCAAATCACCAAGCGGTTTCTAAGCGCTTGCTTAGGGAACCCGTCCTGGTATTCCCCTGTGAGATAACCCCTGCAGGGTATCCACAAGGTGAAAGCCAGGCATCCCACCGCGAGGGGCCGTTGTGGCGATTAAGCAAGCTATTGCCCAGAGTCGCAGAGTGTGAACCCATGAATTGAGTAGGCACCAGAGCGAGAATTGTCGAGTCCGTGGACATTTTAGGACACAAGACCCCGCCGAGCTGGGAATTGAACCCTGGTCCCGGGCTAACCTCTGCTTCCAGGTCTGCCTCCTCTAACCAGTGAGCCACACTTCTCCTATAGTTATAGTTAGCTGGAAATTTTACTGACAAAAAACCATTGAAATTCCCACGTTATAGTTAGTTGGACTCACTATGGCTTGCGCGCCTGCAATGCACTGCTAATGACGTCACATATTACATCACTCATGACATGGTCAGTGACATCACTCATGACATCACTGATGACACCATCCTTGTGACAGAGTGACAGACCTCCTTTCAGTGTAATGTAACCCTTGAAACACATATTCAAAAATAGAAACTAACATTTTCAAAAAAATAGAGATACCCATACCAGTTACAACAACCAATTCAGTAATACCACCATCTATATACACAGCCACTCATTCACCAACAGTTCTATATAGTCACTCATACATATATTCACTCATCAGATGTAGTGAAACACCTATACATCCTGTTACACACCGACAGTCATCCAAAAGTTACTCACACACATAATCACACATGCAAATAAACTATTAAACATCCATTTATTTGCATATACAGCTATACACCACCTTACTTCTATGGAAACTTACACATACTTACTCTCTTAAACAATCACTTATAGAAACACATACTTATTTAAACAAGAACTCTTTCAATCTCTCACTCTCACATATACTCACTTATATACATCAATACTTACATATACTAGATTAAAACATATGTAGTTACTGATAAAGACACTAGTGAGACAGTCATTCACTCACTAACACACACATATACACACTCATCCACCCATACAGTCCTGCACATATGCTGTCTTCAAAACACATACAAACAGTGAGTCAGTCATTGATGCATCTATGTGCTAAGTAACACCCCCACCAATCCATACAGACACTCATACTGATACTAAAAAAAATCTAACAATCCATATACACACGCAAGTAGCTACTCACCAACCCATGCAGCCACTTATACACAAAGTGAAACACTGATACAAACATTTAAATATTTAAACAATACTCACTAATATATGTATTCACTAGGATACACTTAATAAGCCAGTTAACCAATCAATATTTATTTTTAAAACATCCATTAAGACACTTATTTAAACATTTATTCTTCCATTGACCTTTACATATACATTTATAAAACATATTCACTGAAAAAACCATAGGTTTCACACCAGGTATAGTTAGGAATTAGCATTTAAAAAACCTATTAAATTCACTGAAAAAACCATAGGTTTGACACCAGTTTATAGGGGGTAGTATCTTCTGGCAGATAGTGCCTCTCCTCCTCCTCCTCCTCCTCCTCCTCCTCCTCCTCCTCTTCTTCATCTCCACCACTGTGGTGTTGTGTTGGTCCTTGTGGTGGTGGTGGTGGCTGGGATACTCCTGCTGCTGCTACTGTCGCCATTTCTCAGTTCAAATAGGTACAAATAGGTCTGGAAACAGGTCTTCCTCACTCAAAGTACAAAGTGGATGTGTATATAGATGGTGGAATTACTGAATTGGTTGTTGTAACTGGTATGGTTATCTCCATTTTTTTGAAAATGTTAGTTTCTATTTTTGAATATGTCTTTCAAGGGTTACATTACACTGAAAGGAGGTCTGTCACTCTGTCACAAGGTTGGTGTCATCAGTGATGTCATGAGTGATGTCACTGACCATGTCATGAGTGATGTAATATGTGACGTCATCAGCAGTGCATTGCAGGCGTGCAAGTTATAGTGAGTCCAACTAACTATAACGTGGGAATTTCAATGGTTTTATGTCAGTAAAATTTTCAGCTAACTATAACTGGTGTCAAACCTATGGTTTTTTCAGTAAATATATATATATATATATTCACTGAAAAAACCATAGCTTATAGACCATATATAGTTAGGAATTAGCATTTACAAAACCTTGAAAATTCACTGAAAAAAACATGGGTTATAGACCATATATAGTTAGGAATTAGCATTTACAAAACCTTATTTTACTCACACAAAACCATTGAAATTCCATACATAGTTAGTTGCACTAACTATATATTGCGCACCCACAATCCACTGCTGATGATGTCACATATTACATCATTCATGACATGGTCAGTGACATCACTGATGACATCACTGATAACATCTCAAATGACATAACTGATGACATCACTGATGACATCTCAAATGACATCACTGATAACATCACTGATGACATCTCAAATGACATCACTGATGACATCACTGATGACATCTCATTTGACATTACTGATGACATCACTGATGACATCATCCAGTGACTGTATGTTTCTGTAAATTTTAAATATGTTTTTCATATTGAAGAATGAGTAGATGTAGAAGTGTCTGGATGAAGGATTTAGTTGGTGCGTGACTGACTGTATGAGTGAGTGATTAAATGTGTCTCACTGAGTGCATGGGTTAGTAACTAAACTGTCTTAATTTGTGCATCATTATGTCTGTTGTTCTGTAAACTGCTGCATCTGTTGATCAGTAGCTATATGAGTAACTATATGGGTTATTGATTGATTGTCCAAGTATTTGTATGGGAGACTGAGTGTGTGTGTGGCTGGCTGGGAGATGTGTGACTCTGTGCAGATCAATGTGTTCTTGTATCAATGATTTTATAAGAGAGTAAGTATGTGTTAGTATATGTTTGAAAATGTAAGGTACTCTATGTTTAACTGTATTGATTAGAAAATGGAAGTGTGATTGATTCTTTACAGGACTGACTAGGTGTGTGAGTAACTCCATGGATGAGTGGCATAGTGTGAGTGTGTGTATAGGTGTATGAGTGCATATGATAGTGTTGTAAAGATGAGTGATTGTATGTATGAATGATTGTATGGGTGAATGAGTGAATGTGTGTGTAGACATAGGAATCAGTGAGTGTGTATGTAGTAACTAGTATTGGTGTGTCAATGGTTTAAAAAATTATATTCTGTATTTTACACTGGATGTAAAAGAGGTTATATTAAAGTGTGAGGAGATGCATTGTATTGTCACATGAATGATATCATCAGTGATGTGACCATTGATGTCAAATGAGATGTCATCAGTGATGTCATCAGTGATGTCATTTGAGATGTCATCAGTGATGTCATCAGTGATGTCATTTGAGATGTCAT
This sequence comes from Lissotriton vulgaris, assembly GCF_964263255.1. Taxonomy (NCBI): domain Eukaryota; kingdom Metazoa; phylum Chordata; class Amphibia; order Caudata; family Salamandridae; genus Lissotriton; species Lissotriton vulgaris. The sequence goes on along the minus strand of NW_028250308.1, from coordinate 16,072 downwards.
CAGTGATGTCATCAGTGATGTCATTTGAGATGTCATCAGTGATGTCATCAGTGATGTCATTTGAGATGTCATCAGTGATGTCATCAGTGATTTCACTGACCATGTCATGAATGATGTAATATGTGACATCATCAGCAGTGGATTGCGGGTGCGCGATATATAGTTAGTGCAACTAACTATATATGGAATTTCAATGGTTTTGTGTGAGTAAAATAAGGTTTTGTAAATGCTAATTCCTAACTATATATGGTCTATAACCTATGGTTTTTTCAGTGAATTTCAATGGTTTTTTAATAGCAAATATCAAAAGCTTTAAAATGTCAAGTACGTGGTAGGTAAAAACATTTTCGTGTTTATGCACGCTGATGTGCTTTGAACGCTGCCCCCCCCCCTCTTTTTTTTTAGGAGTATTCTCTCTTTGCAGATAGTGAAGGGTAGGTAACGCAGACCTTTGCCCCCGTTGTAATCCGTCGTGACTACTTCCCTCTCCATTTGATTGATTGTTATCCAAGCATTTACTGTTTTGGAATTGGTTCTCTTTGGTTCATTCTCTATTTACAAAGAAGCACAGAGTCGCAATACTCTTTTTAGTCTTTGCAGATAGTGAAAAATCATTAGAAAAAACAAAAGGAATCAAGCAAAATCAGTAGGCCACTAATGGGATCTCTTTTTGACCTCGCTAAAATAGAAACATTAGAAACAACACCTCATGAGAAATATGAAACTAGTGAGAGGAACTGAGCTCGATGCCATGATGGCTGCAAGACAGCTCGGGTCCGCCACCCAACCCGCCCAAAACAACGACAAACCCCATGCAAATATTATAAATATATACAACACACCAGCAAAGTAACAGGGTAAAACGTTTTATTAAATAACTATTTACATGGCAGCCTGCTGCAACATCGATCCAAATGCATGCCGCCGTTCCCGGGATTTCTCCCCGACTACTCTGCGGCCTACGAGATGGAGAGGCCGGGGCGTTGACTAGGTGGGGCCTCCGGCCTCAACCACAGCGCCAACGATCACTGCTGACGGAGGGGAGCCTTGCCGGTAAGAGCCACTGATCTGAAGAACCGCTGCCTGCGGTGCCTCCCTGAGCCGCTTGACGGAGGCCCCCGAGGGGCGGTGTGGTGGCGCGGACTCAGAGGGGGCGCTTGGCTCCTGCCCCCTCCCCAAGTCGTGTTGCCCTGGTGTGGCCTGAGATCGCCCCCGACATAGGCGGCCGGCTCCCGGGGTCAGGCGGAAGTTTTTGCCTTTTGGTGACTCTTCCATTCTGAACCTTGTCCCACACTCCGTTTGACCTGAAGACACGTCCTGCGGTGCCCTGGTCCGACCATCACATATACCTGCGCCAGAAGAGGGAAGGGAGAGGCGGCGCGAACGAGCCTCCACCACCTCCCCAGGTGGAGGTTTCTCAGCTACACCCCAGCGCTTCACTCGGCCAGCTGAGTTGCGCCCGCTCTTGCGGCACAGTGCCTCACTCGGCCAGCTGAATTGCGCCTGCTCTTGCTATTACAGCGTCTCACCCGCCATCCGTCTGAATTGCACCCACTCTTGCGGTACAGCGACAGGCGGCTGCCACGGAGCTCACGAAATGGCGGTTGGCTCCACAGTCTTGGACCTGGCCTGCAAGGATGGCTCTGGGCAACCCTGGAACTCGGACGCTTGACTGCTAGGGCATGGGCCCCATTCCCAAAAGCGTCCCCTCAGCCTTGAAGATTCTACAAGAGTCACCGGGGCCCCCGACTCCCGCAGACTTCCGGTGGGGAGCGACTGCCATGATTGCTCGTGGAATGGCCACGACGTAGCCACGGAATGCTCTCATGCTGACGCCAGCTTCAGTCTGAAACATCCAGAAACACTGTAGACTACCAATTCGATCAGTTCCGGTGGAGCCCCAACGTGACCCGGTAGAGAAGAACTTGCCCTCCCCTCTTTGACTGATGGTTCTTGTTGCCTGTCCCTTCTGTTGTCATTTAATAGAACTTTTTGGACTGCTGAAAGGGGTTCTGTTCCGACCGCTGGTAGGTGGAGACATTTTGACTATATTCTGGACCTGCCCGGCCTCGCCCAAAATGGCGTCGGTATAAATGAGACTCGCAACTCCTTGATGTGTACTGGTTGCTTAGCCTTGATATCTCGAGATATGTATGCAGTTTTGGAGCACATGGTGGGCGGGGATGGGTACTGAATGAACATTTGGACATCCTCATTGATATTAGGTTCTGATGTATTATTCATTACTGTACTATTGAAAGTTCGAATTAACGTTACTCATGGTACTTGCCCGCAAATGTATATCTAGATAATTTCATTGTAATTGTTAGACACCTTAATTCCTGCAACCTAATGGCCCGCCCGTTACGTTTTTCTACAGTGTAAAGGTCCCCTCATCATATACAATTCCAGTTTGCTCCATGGCCGGCCCACGTGGTTGTAGGCCCGTATTTGTATACTGACGTTTTTGCAAAAAAGAGTTTTCGAAGGAAGTATGGAATCAGCGTCATAACAATCGTCTAGGTTGGTAGGGTTTTAGAATAATGGCTGTTATTCCCAAACAATAGAAGACAGATAATGCAGACCCTTTGCCTGAATTTTGGATTGATTGAAATTTGTATCCGTCACACCAGCCCTTTTTCCAGAATTGTTAGAAAATGGTCGACCGTAGCTTAAGGTATCTGCCGAATGTAAGGTGTGGTATTTTGTCCCATAAAATAAGACTAATTGAGAAACAAATACACGAAGAGGGAACTCGAATTTAAAGACAAACAAAATGAAACATTTTTTGGCATCATAAGAAGGGGAGGATATGTTACACAGAAAAATAATGCGAAAGGGATAGCCAAGATCTGTTGTATCACACGTTCCTGCAGCTAGTCTGATACATGGTAAGTAGAAGCTTTTTCGTGTTTGCGCGCGCTGATATCCTCTGAATGCTGTATCCCCCCCCTTTCTTTTCTCCTCTGTAGGTTACATCGGAGTTCCGACTGAAGAATGGAGTGGACATGGACCGCACTGTGCTCCATATAAGGAAAGACATAGACAAGCGCTGTGAGATATTGCATGGAGTGCAGACCATCACTGGGAACGTGAAAAATTGTATGGTGTGACTGTGCGTACATGCCCTGATTGTATGGTATGAATGTGTATGTATTCCATATGCCCGGCCGAGAAACGTTCTGTTTGCGCAACTGCCGCGTTAGAAAACAACATCGTGACGCGTCGCGTAACCGCGACGTATCGCGTTGTCGCGTAATGCGTCATATGACGCGCCGCGTTAGCACACCCGGAAGTGCTCCGGTGCCCGAGGCGCGAAGCTCAGCTTCCCGGAAGCGATCCGGGGCGCGGAGCACGTAACGTAAGCATAACAGGTCATGTGACTTGTTAATAAAACTTTTCATTGGTTCATTTCACTTTTGGGTTCCTAATGATGTAAGGCTAGGTCATGTGACCTAAAAATAACACTTTTCATTGTCCCAAATGGTGAAAACCCCTCCTTATTTCCTCACTCTGACTTTCATCTTTGTGAGAGGAAGACCTTTTTTCATCACTTAGCAATAGCAAGTGTTGTAGCTTCAGCTGGTGCATCCCCACTACCACCACCACCTCCTAGGAAGAGAGTACCACCTCCTCAGGTGGTGGTTAAGCAAGAGGTGCCCCCCCCACACCTTCTTGTTGCCTGATTCGGCCAGCTCAATCGATCGAGCATGAGACTCTGTTGTGATCTGAAGAACCGCTGCCTGCGGTGCCTCCCTGAGCCGCTTGACGGAGGCCCCCGAGGGGCGGTGTGGTGGCGCGGACTGGGGGGGAGCGCTTGGCTCCTGCCCCCTCTCCAAGTCTCGCTCGGCCAGCTGAGTTGCGACCACTCTTGCGGCCTACGACATGGAGAGGCCGGGGCGTTGACTAGGCGGGGCCTCCGGCCGCAACCACAGCGCCAACGATTGCTGCTGACGGAGGGGAGCCTTGCCGGTGAGAGCCACTGATCTGAAGAACCGCTGCCTGCGGTGCCTCCCTGAACCGCTTGACGGAGGCCCCCGAGGGGCGGTGTGGTGGCGCGGACTGGGAGGGGGCGCTTAGCTCCTGCCCCCTCCCCAAGTCTCGCTCGGCCAGCTGAGTTGCGCCCACTCTTGCGGCCTACGACATGGAGAGACCGGGGCGTTCACTAGGCGGGCCTCCGGCCGCAACCACAGCGCCAACGATCGCTGCTGACGGAGGGGAGCCTTGCCGGTGAGAGCCACTGATCTGAAGAACCGCTGCCTGCGGTGCCTCCCTGAACAGCTTGACGGAAGCCCCCGAGGGGCGGTGTGGTGGCACGGACTGGGAGGGGGCACATGGCTCCTGCCCCCGCCTCAAGTCTTGTTGCCCTGGTGTGGCCTAAGATTGCCCCCGACATAGGTGGCCGGCTCCTGGGGTCCGGCGGAACTTTTTGCCTTTTGGTGACTCTTCCATTCTGGACCTTGTCCCACAATCTGTTTGACCTGAAGACACGTCCTGCGGTGCCCTCGCAATGCAGCCTGGTCCCTGAATGTGTGCAGGGGGACGGTATTCCTTGCTCGGCCAGCTGAGTTGCGCCCACTCTTGCGGCCTACGACATGGAGAGGCCGGGGCGTTGACTAGGCGGGGCCTCCGGCCGCAACCACAGCGCCAACGATCACTGCTAAGGGAGGGGAGCCTTGCCTGTGAGAGCCACTGATCTGAAGAACCGCTGCCTGCGGTGCCTCCCTGAACCGCTTGACGGAGGCCCCCGAGGGGCGGTGTGGTAGTGCGGACTGGGAGTGGGCGCTTGGCTCCTGCCCCCTCCCCAAGTCTTGTTACCCTGGTGTGGCCTGAGATCGCCCCCGACATAGGCGGCTGGCTCCCGGGGTCCGGCGGAACTTTTTGCCTTTTGGTGGCTCTTCCATTCTGGACCTTGTCCCACAATCCGTTTGACCTGAAGACACGTCCTGCGGCCTGGTCCCTGAATGTGTGCAGGGGGACGGTATTGATTGGATCAAGATGGCGGCTTCACACAAAGCTGACTCAAGTGTTGCTGCTGATGCTATGCAGACAAAAACTGTTTTTCAGCTTGTACATTTGTTATGTTGTGTAATACATGTCTTGCTCCTTTAACTGTGTTCATTCCACATTCCTTTATACAGTGTTCTTACACTGTGTTCTCACCTATGTGTTCTAATGTTATTCAGTTGGAGCTGACTGCTTAACCTGTAAGGCTGTGTACCTGCTCTACTCGGTATTAAACTAAATTCAACCTACTTGGAGTCATCTCTTCAATACAACACTGGCGACGATCGTGGGAAGTGTTAATCTTTTCATGTTTTTGTTTTTGCGTTCCGAAGGGGATGTGTTATGTTGTGTAATATTGTAATGTACCTTTAACCTTGCACATTCCACATTCTTTAGAATGAAGTGTACTGTGTTCTACTTTCCTTTGTATGTTCCACATTGATTCAGTTGACGCTGACTGACTACCTGTCAGCTGTGTACCTGCTTGCTAAAGAATGTGGAATGTGCAAGGTTAAAGGTACATTACAATATTACACAACATAACACATCCCCTTCGTCTTGCTCCTTTAACTGTGTTCATTCCACATTCCTTTATACAGTGTTCTTACACTGTGTTCTCACCTATGTGTTCTAATGTTATTCAGTTGGAGCTGACTGCTTAACCTGTAAGGCTGTGTACCTGCTCTACTCTGTATTAAACTAAATTCAACCTACTTGGAGTCATCTCTTCAATACAACATCATTCTACAGGATTTTTCCATCCAAGGCTGGTTGAGAGTTTGTAGAACGATGGCTTCAGATTTTCATCATACTACTCTTCAACATTCTTCATAAATGTAACAATGTGAGACTCACTAGGAGAACGGCTGTTTATCTTTCCTTTCAAAATGCTGCCAACAATATTTTCTGAATGGAAGACACCATCTTGTAGCATAAAGGGCTGCGTCAAGGGTGGTATTGCCCAGAATGTCTCGTTTTCTAGTGCTCGTAATGACGAAGCCAGAACTGCCGAAAGGGATTCTGGCCCTGCCGCTACTTATTGGAGACATTGAGCTATACTCTGAACCTGCCTGGCCTCGACCAAAATGGCACCAGTATGGGAGCGACTTGCAACTCCTTATGACGTTCTAGTTACTTAGCCTTGACGTTATGGGGGATGTATGCGGGCGGGGAAGGGTACTGACTGGGAATACGGACAACCCTATGGATGTCGATTTTTCATTATTGATTATTGTATTAATAAAGCTACGAAGTAATGTTACCCATGATACTCGCCCATGGTGTGCGTATGGACGATTTTATTGTAACTGATCCTGTTATACTTTCAATTAAAAAATCAACCTTCACTGATCCTGCAACCGTTTGTCACGTTTAGTTTTTTCAATTAAATGGCTCGCTTGTTACATACTCCTACACCCCTGGCTTTTGACCCTTTCCTACGCGCGGTCTGTACTACCGCCCTCGGGCGATCTATGTAATGAACAGACTACCATTGCCGAAACACAAGGGAATGCATCTCAGAGAGATAAGTCAAGTACGTGGTAGATAAAAACATTTTCGTGTTTATGCACGCTGATGTGCTTTGAACGATGCCCCCCCCCCTTCTCATCATTTAGATTACCACCGCCCATTGCACAAAAGCGTACCAAGCGCTCCCCACGCAAAAAAAACGATTTTTATTTTTTATTTTTTATTTTTTTTTGCCCCGCTGGGCCCTTTTAAAGCCTCCACATCAAACCTAGGGGGGCAGGGAGGATCTACTGTGCCCCCTTATGGTCATTTCCCCCTTCGTTTTAGTCTCCTCTTGTCTCTCGATCCTACCGAGAGACAAGATGGCGGCCGCTCCGGACTGTTTAGAATGTTGACAGACACCGGAGAGCCAATCAGCTTCGCTTCGCGAAGTTCCGTTACGCGTCAAGTACGCGAACCGGAGCGCTACCCGGAGCGCTGTCACAGATATATATATTTTTTTGAACGTTAATTTATCAAAATCCACTGGAGCACATATATTGAGACCTAGCAAAGGCACATCGGGCTAACAGTCCCTACAATTTTGCCAAATTTCATGCAAATCCATTCAGCCGTTCGAGCTAAAAGTGAGGCCAACCGCCCTATGGAAATTAACATGGGAAAACGCGTTTTGGGACCCCCCTTTTTTCTCGGCCCCCCTTGACGAACCCACCCCAAATTTTTAGAGGCTGCTCAAAAACAAAATGTGCCATTTTCCTGAAAATTTCAGCCAATTCCGTCCACAAACGCCAAAGTTATTAGACATAGAATTTTCAAAAATCCCGTAGAGAAAAAATCCTAACTATATATACCTACTGCCAGTAGGTAATATGTATATATATATATATATATTGTACATTGGTTCTTTACTGCGGGAGTGGTGCACCATGTCCGTGGTCTCTCGGCAGGAGGAAAAGCGGTGTTTACCAGCAAAGGAACTTTCCCAGTCCGCTGTTTGAGAGAACAAATCCCAGCCAATGAAATCACTTGGACAGTAATTTAAACTGCAGCTGCGTGACAAACTCACCTTGGCACAAACAGCTACCTAACCGGCACTGATGAGGCACACGCCGAAACGCGTCTGCCGGACGCTGATATTGTGGATAACGCAAAGCTTGTAATTGTGCACCGGTTGGAATAAATTACTTTGGGAAGCCTGAGCATGTGTCAGACCAGTCTTTGAAACAAGCAGGATTGGAGGAGTATGTTACGGTGGAGGTCGACTCTACCGCATCTGACACGCCCCTCGGTTTGGAGCTCCGCATAACAACCGACAAACTTTTCTGGCTATAAGTGCTTGGAAGGCACAATGCGGCGCCCCCCCAACCTGGAGTGTCTCGTAGGCATTGGGGAGAGGGAGCGAACATACAGTTTGCTTAAAGGTGTTCCCGAAAGTGATGGAAGCCGACATGTGTTTCCCGCAAGTAAGAACCGAGAAAAAGCAGCAGGGGCATTATCGCGTGCAAGATTGGGTCACTGTACCTTAAATCCGACTGTTTGTTTGTACATTGGTTCTTTACTGCGGGAGTGGTGCACCATGTCTGTGGTCTCTCGGCAGGTGGAACAGCGGTGATTACCAGCAAAGGAACTTTCCCAGTCCGCTGTTTGAGAGAACAAATCCCAGCCAATGAAATCACTTGGACAGTAATTTAAACTGCAGCTGCGTGACAAACTCACCTTGGCACAAACAGCTACCTAACCGGCACTGATGAAGCACACGCCGAAACACGTCTGCCGGCGGCTGATATTGTGGACAACGCAAAGCTTGTAATTGTGCACCGGTTGGAATAAATTACTTTGGGAAGCCTGAGTATGTGTCAGACCTGTCTTTGAAGCAAGCAGGATTGGAGGAGTATGTTACGGTGGAGGTCGGCTCTACCGCATCTGACACGCCCCTCGGTTTGGAGCTCTGCATAACAACCGACAAACTTTTCTGGCTATAAGTGCTTGGAAGGCACAATGCGGCGTCCACCCAACCTGGAGTGTCTCATAGGCATTGGGGAGAGGGAGCGAACATAGAGTTTGCTTAACGGTGTTCCCGAAAGTGATGGAAGCCGACCTGTGTTTCCCGCAAGTAAGAACCGAGAAAAAGCAGCAGGGGCATTATCGCATGCAAGATTGGGTCACTGTACCTTAAATCCGACTGTTTGTTTGTACATTGGTTCTTTACTGCGGGAGTGGTGCACCATGTCCATGGTCTCTCGGCAGGAGGAACAGCGGTGTTTACCAGCAAAGGAACTTTCCCAGTCCGCTGTTTGAGAGAACAAATCCCAGCCAATGAAATCACTTGGACAGTAATTTAAACTGCAGCTGCGTGACAAACTCACCTTGGCACAAACAGCTACCTAACCGGCACTGATGAGGCACACACCGAAACGCGTCTGCCGGATGCTGATATTGTGGACAACGCAAAGCTTGTAATTGTGCACCGGTTGGAATAAATTACTTTGGGAAGCCTGAGCATGTGTCAGACCTGTCTTTAAAACAAGCAGGATTGGAGGAGTATGTTCCGGTGGAGGTCGGCTCTACCGCATCTGACACGCCCCTCGGTTTGGAGCTCCGCATAACAACCGACAAACTTTTCTGGCTATAAGTGCTTGGAAGGCACAATGCGGCGCCCCCCCAACCTGGAGTGTCTCGTAGGCTTTGGGGAGAGGGAGCGAACATAGAGTTTGCTTTAAGGTGTTCCCGAAAGTGATGGAAGACGACCTGTGTTTCCTGCAAGTAAGAACGAGAAAAAGCAGCAGGGGCATTATCGCGTGCAAGATTGGGTCACTGTACCTTAAATCCGACTGTTTGTTTGTACATTGGTTCTTTACTGCGGGAGTGGTGCACCATGTCCGTGGTCTCTCGGCAGGAGGAACAGCGGTGTTTACCAGCAAAGGAACTTTCCCAGTCCGCTGTTTGAGAGAACAAATCCCAGCCAATGAAATCACTTGGACGGTAATTTAAACTGCAGCTGCGTGACAAACTCACCTTGGCACAAACAGCTACCTAACCGGCACTGATGAGGCACACGCCGAAACGCGTCTGCCGGACGCTGATATTGTGGACAACGCAAAGCTTGTAATTGTGCACCGGTTGGAATAAATTACTTTGGGAAGCCTGAGCATATGTCAGACCTGTCTTTGAAACAAGCAGGATTGAAGGAGTATATATATATTTATATATATATATTACCTACTGGCGGTTGCCAGTAGGTATATATAGTTAGGATTTTTTCTCTATGGGACTTTTGAAAATTCTATGTCTAATAACTTTGGCGTTTGTGGACGGAATCGGCGGAAATTTTCAGGAAAATGGCACATTTTGTTTCTGAGCAGCCCCTAAAAATTTGGGGGGGTTTCGTCAAGGGGGGGCCCAGAAAAAAGGGGGGTCCCAAAACGCGTTTTTCTCATTCATTTTTCCATAGGGCGTTTGGCCTCACTTTTAGCTCGAACGGCTAAATGGATTTGCACGAAACTTGGCAAAATTGTAGGGACTGTTAGCCCGATGTGCCTTTGCTGGGTCTCAATATATGTGCTCCAGTGGATTTTGAGAAATTAACGTTCAAAAAAACAGATATATCTGTGACAGCGTCCCGGATAGCGCACCAGTTCGCGTACTTTTCGCGTAACGGAGCTTTGCGAAGCGAAGCTGATTGGCTCTCCGGTGTCTGTCAACATTCTAAACAGTCCCGAGCGGCCGCCATCTTGTCTCTCGGTAGGATCGAGAGACAAGAGGAGGAGAAAAACGAAGGGGGAATTTAATGAAAGGGGGCAAGGTAGACCCTTCTTGACCCCCTAGGAATGATGTTGGGGTTATTAAAGGGTCCTGTGGGGCAAATAAAAAAATATTGATTTTTTGCGGTAGAAGCGCTTTCCGGTTCGCGAACCGGGTACTGAACCGGGACGCGAAACGGGAATTCGCCATTTTGTGTTTCGATTTAATTAAATTACAAGATGGAGGAAAAACAATGTGAGAAATGGGTATAAGGGGGTACAGGAGACGTATCCTGACCCCCTATGTTTTCTGAGGGTGGCTGAGGAGGCTCATATATGTTGATACTTGTCCTCCAGCTGCTGCGCGTGAGCGTTTTTTTTTTTTTTTTTGCTGCGTGACGTCTGTTAACGTTCGATTCGTAGGAAATCAGGAAGTGTTGACCGCCATTTTGACACTGCGAGTAAATATATTGTTAAAAATAATTGTTTTAAATTAATCCGTATTGATAAACATTGTCTGCGCCATCTTGCTTTTTTTTTAAATGCCACACTTTTGTCGTGCACGGCAGCCATTTTAGATGCCTTGACCAGACCCACTCTCTGCACGCCGCCCATCGCGACGTCTGTTAACATTCGATTCGAAGGAAATCAGGAAGTGTTGACCGCCATTTTGACACTGCGAGTAAATATATTGTTAAAAATAATTGTTATAAATTAATTCGTATTGATAAACATTGTCTGCGCCATCTTGCTTATTTTCCAATGCCACACTTTTGTCGTGCACGGCAGCCATTTTAGATGCCTTGACCAGACCCACTCTCTGCACGCCGCCGATCCTCAGCATGGCTCCCCACCCTCGCAAGCATCTCCCCCACGCACTGGTCACCCCCGCTCTCTGTCTTATGCATGGGCCATAAACCTCCCCCCATCTGCGCTGCTCTTTCCTGAGAATCACACCCTGTGCCCGCCCGACACCACCCTTTCACCCTATTCACTACCGCACCCTCTGACACTCCTCTTCCTTTGTGTCTGATTGTCCAGGCCGGTCCCAGGCTATCACGTAGCCCTGCGGATGTAGTTTATGGCCTCAACTGTAAAGAATCACCCCTCTTCAAAGGAGTTACAGTAGATCAAGGCCCTCACCCGATGAGATCCATCACACCACACGCGTTCCTACTATCTGATAACCATCCTGTATTGTGATTGGGGAGGGGATTCTCACTGTGAGGGTGTGTGGGACCGAGCCTGAAGCAGAAGATTCCAGGGATGCCTTTTTGTACATCAAAGTCTTCACAATTATGTGTCACATTAAAAATATATAGCACTCCAACAAAGTAGTAGGATTATAACACTTTAATAACTTATAAATATATACATCGCAACAAAAACAGTAAACACCTTAATTTTTTTTTTATTAAAACAGAAGCAACAATGGTCAGTAGCGGTCTGTTGTGCGAATAGTCCCAAGGGAGCACAACGTGCTGAGTTCTGGACGGCACCCAGGTGATGTCACCTGGGTGCCGCACTGGTTTTGGTATCCTACAATGCTGCTCCGAAAAAAGGCGTGGGGCGCCCCGGGGGGGGGGGGGGGGGAGAGGCGGCGTGAACAGGCCTCCCCAGGTGGAGTCTCGTCTGTTGTAGTGGGGCGCCCCTTTAGCGTTTCACTTGCCATTCAGCGGTTTTCCGCCTGCTTTTGCTGCACTGTGCCTCGTCAGTAGCGGTCTGTTGTGCGAATAGTCCCAGGGCAGCAGAACGCGCTGAGATCTGGACGGCACCCAGGTGATGCCCAGTAAGTTGCCGCACTGGTTTTAGTATCCTACAATGCTGCTCCGAAAAACGGCGTGGGGCGCCCCGGGGGGGGGGGAGAGGCGGCGTGAGCGGGCCTCCCCAGGTGGAGGCTTGTCTGCTGTAGTGGGGCGCCCCTTTACCGTTTCAGTTGCCATTCCGCCCGCTTTTGCTACACTGTGCCTCATCCGCCATTCAGCTGTTTACCGCCCGCTCTTGCGGCTACAGCGTCTCGCTCACCATGTAGTTGAGTTGCTCCCACTCTTGCGGTGCAGCGATAGGCGGCTGCCACAGGACTCTTAAAATGGCAGCCGGCTCTTTGGATTTGGGCCAAATCACCACTGATTCCGTAAATGTTAGACACCTTAGTTCTTGCAATCTAATGGGTCGCCCGTTACGTTCTTCTACAGTGTAAATGTGCCCTCATCATATACGATTCCAGTTTGCTCCGTGGCCGGCCCACGTGGTTATAGGCCCGTATTTGTATACTGACATTTTCACAATAAAGGTTTTTTAAAAAAAACATGGTAGTAGTACCTACATTGGTAAAGTTTTGAATAATAGCCACTGTTTTCGAATCAGTAAAAGGCAAGTGAAATAAAGAAGTCCAATTACATGAATGTTATAAGGTATAATACGCAGGAACGTAGTAAAGAAAAATGGTCAAGGGCTGTTGTGTTTTCTACTCCTGCAACATAAAGTGATCGATAAGAATGTGATATTCATGCCTATCAGCGAGTAAGACAGCAGGCCGAGCCTCTTTTGCTCAACGGCTCCCTCATGGGACGAAGAAACGCCCTTTTTCTCGAAAAAGGAATATTTTACTTGCAGGACAGTTGTAAATTTCCCGGGAAAATACATTAGCCTGGAACATTGTTAGTGATAAACTGTAAATGCATCTGGGTCCTTTGCTTTACAAGTCAGAGTGAGAAAAAAAAGGTGGGGCTTTCATCATTTGGGAAAAAAAAAATGTTCAAAAGCAATGAAAAGTGTTATTTTTAGGTCATATAACCAAGCCTTTCATCATTAGAATAACAAAAGTAAAATGAACCAATGAAAAGTTTTATTAACAAGTCACATGACCTGTTATGCTTACATTACGCGCTGCGTGCCGCGCTCTGGATCGTTTCCGGGAAGCTGCGCCTTGCGCACCGGAGCACTTCCGGGTGCGCTAACGCGGCGCGTCATATGACGCATTTCGCGACAACGCAGGTCCAGAATATAGTCAAAATGTCTCCACCAACCAGCGGTCGGAATACAACCCCTTTCAGCAGTCCAAAAAGTTCTGTTAAATGACAAGAGAAGGGACAGGCAACAAGAACAATCAGTCAAAGAGGGGAGGGCAAGTTCTTCTCCACCGGGTCACGTTGGGGCTCCACCGGAACTGATCGAATTGGTAGTCTACAGTGTTTCTGGATGTTTCAGATTGAATCTGGCGTCAGCATGAGAGCACCCAATTCTAAAACAGTAAATGCTTGGATAACAATCAATCAAATGTAGAGGGAAGCAGGCACGACGGGTTACAACGGGGGCAAAGGCTTACGTTACCTACCCTTCACTATCTGCAAAGGGGGGGGCAGCGTTCAAAGCACATCAGCGTGCATAAATACGAATTTTTTTTTACCTACCACGTACTTGACATTTTACAGCTTTTGATATTTGCTATTAAAAAACCATTGAAATTCACTGAAAAAACCATAGGTTATAGACCATATATAGTTAGGGATTCGCATTTACAAAACCTTAATTTACTCGCACAAAACCATAGAAATTTGCATATATAGCTAGTTGCAATAACTATATATCGCACACCCGCAATCCACTGCTGATGATGTCACATATTACATCATTCATGACATGGTCAGTGACATCACTGATGACATCTCAAATGACATCACTGATGACATCACTGATGACATTTCATTTGACATTACTGATCACATCACTGATAATATTATTCCTGTGATAATACGATGAACCTCTTCAGACTCTAATATAACCTTAGATACAATCAGTGTAAACAGACACTCACAGATTGTCACTCATCCATGGAGTTACTCATACATCTAGTCAGTCATGAAAAGAATCAATCACTCCTCCATTTCCTCAACTATACAGTTATACACACCTTACTAATTCAAACATATACTAACACATATTTACTCTCTTATACAATCCCTGATACAAGTTCACAATGATTCATACAGCCACTCTCACATTCACTGGCTCTTATGCACAGTTATTTATATATGTCAACTCTCCCATGTACTGTGTTTTACATATGTACTTACTTTGACATGTAGCACTGAGATATCCATTCACTCACCAATACACTCATGCACACAGTCAACTGCCCATACAGCTGTTTCCACATGCACGTTTGAACCCATACATCTAGTGAATCAACTGCTCACACATCTATGCACAGAGTCATACACCTCCCAGCCACCCACACACATATTCAGTCTCCCATACAAATACTTGGGCTACCAATCAATAACCCATATAGTTACTCATAAAGCTACTGATTAACACATGCAGCAGTTTACAGAACAACAGACATAATGATGCACACATTAAGACAGTTTAGTCACTAAGCCATGCACTCAGTGAAACACATTTAATCACTCTCTCATACAGTCAGTCATGCACCTACTAAATCCTTCATCCAGACACTTACACATCCACTCATTCTTCAATATGTAAGACATATTTTAACTTTACAGAAACATACAATCACTGGATGATGTCATCAGTGATGTCATCAGTGATGTCATTTGAGATGTCATCAGTGATGTCACTTACCATGTCATGAATGATGTAATATGTGACATCATCAGCAGTGGATTGCGGGTGCGCGATATATAGTTATTGCAACTAACTATATATGCGAATTTCTATGGTTTTGTGCGAGTAAATTAAGGTATTGTAAATGCGAATCCCTAACTATATATGGTCTATAACCTATGGTTTTTTCAGTGAATATATATATATATATGAAAAAACCATAGGTTTCACACATGTTATACTTAGGAATTAGCATTTTGAAAACCTTTGAAATTCATTGAAAAACCCATCGGTTTCACACCCGTTATAGTTAGCTGGTCATTTTACTCATACAAAATTCCCCCGTTACAGTTAGTTCAGCTAACTATAACTCGCGTGCCCGCAATGCACTGTTGATGACGTCACATATTACATCACTCATGACATGGTCAGTGACAAAACTCATGACATCACATCCTGGGTGAAGTGTTGGCAGCCAATCAGAGCAGTGCATTTCCCTTCACAAGATCATTTTTTTTGTGCAGTCTCCGCAACCAGAGATATCACTATAATTTTCTTATTACATTTTTCAACAACTAATGAATGGATTTACACCAAATGATCAAAAGACACTTCCTTGAACTAACATCTACCTCGCTGCCAAAATGGTGCGAGTCAGTTTAGCTTTTTGGGCTGTAGGTGTGCCTAAAGGTTCCTGTGGAAATTAGCATTACAAAGTACCCTTATTTCACACCTCTATTTCTCAGTCCCCACAGCACGGATCACCCCCCTAAACTTTCCATGACACAGGTAACCTTTTTTTTGGAAAGTTTCATGAAGATTGTTCAAACGACACCAAAGTTACAGCCAAGTCAAAAAACACTTTGGATGGAAGCACTGTTCTAACTTTAACTACCTATAAATATATATATATAAACAAACACCAGTAGGTAGTTATAGTTAGGAACTAGTTTCCTCATTTACTTTAGTTGATTCAGCAGGTGTGTTGAAAGTTTTGACGTGTTCCATCAAGCGTTGGTGAGAAAAATGGGGATCCCAAAAATGCGGTTTCCCCATGCATTTTCCCATAGAGATTTTCAACACTACTAAATGCCATATGCCGATAGAATTACACCCAATTCAGCAGAATGCTGCATGATGGCCCAGACACTACAGAAAGCATGCTTTTTGTGATTTGGTGTAAATTCAAGATATTTACGGTTAAATAATATAGATATCTAGGGACACAGATCCTTGCAGCGTACTTATACATCTACAGTCCCCATGCTGAAATGTGATTGGCT
>NW_028250307.1:0-145557 GCF_964263255.1 Lissotriton vulgaris | reverse complement strand
AACATCTTGTAGAATATTCTTGTAATCTTCATCCTTCGCCTGACGCATATTTTCACGCAGCTCAGCATAATTGAAGTTTAACCATATGTTAACGTTGCCAATGCTCCCTAGGCACTTCCTGGTATCTTCATGCGTAAGCAGTTTAAACACTGGTTGTCCTTTCACTGGTGTCAGCTGCAGAAGATCACCGAAAACAATCATGTGTTTGCCACCAAATAACACATCATACTCTGTTTTAAGAACTTCCTGCATTCTCAAATGCACAAAGGCAAGCATGACATTGGAAACCATGCTTACTTCGTCAATGATAAGAAGTTTCATCTTCTTCAGGACTCTAGATACTTCACAATGAGGTTCCGTGACGATTCGAACCCGTGTTTTCGACATCGTCGTAAACCCAAAATTTCGGTACCAGTGAACCATAAATGATCCATATAGTATATCCTGGTGTTTTCGCTATGCTACGAGCAAGAGCACTCTTGTTATGGGTACATTTCCGGTACACCGATGGCATCCATTTTAGAATATAGCATCCATCTTGTATTCTTGCCCTCACATAGTCAATGAACAAACAGTGACCTCTGATCAATTCATTTCGCTTAAAGGACACGTAGGCTTAGCCGGCGATTCACCCTGTTAATGACACGTGCACCTTAAGTCAGAAACGCTGTGGCCGCATGACTCGGCAAAAGCTGCCTCCTCTGCCTGAGGCCAGTCCTGCTATACTGGTTCTCGTGCTCGTTGGCCTGATCATGATTAGGCAGCCGAAGTCAGTAGCCTTGCCCAATTACGACCCACAAACATCTCTTATCCTGTTTTTCTATCTTCTACACCTGGCTCTGCTCCTTTCCTTCTGGGCCTTTATTAGGGGGAGGTAACGAAATTTACGATGAGGCGGTCCGGCTTCTGAATGAGAAGATGACATGGGATTATGATCGAACAGTGGGAACCCCTCATTCGTAATGTTTGACATCAGAAATTTGTTGACGGTTCCTGTTTGATGCCAAATATTTAGTGTTTGGGATACAAAGTTTAAGAAATGTACTAGTATGAGAAGAATGTTGTCTACAGCTAAAAAACTTGTATTTAAGGAGCAACTCACTTAGAGCAAATCGAACAGGCTCCTAGAATCTGCCCGTGTGTAGTTTCTGTGACTTCTGTATGCCTGCAGTAATAAACCTTTGGTCTTTGACGCCATCATCGAGAAGCCCGTGTTCCTGTTTATTTGTGCACCGAGACAGGTAGAACTCAGGGGTCTTCGGGTGTTGTCCCTGACACCTCTGGACCTTAATTTAAGTCCAGAACTCCAATTGGCGCCCAGCGTGGGGCGACGTCATTCGGTACCGGTCCAAAAGCCTGAAGATTTCGAGAAGCTTCGTGTGAAGATTCCAGAGGGAGGCGCCCCACTTCATCGATCCCGGTATATCGCAAAAGTGGCCCGACGTTCTCTTCCACGAGGGTTCCCGTTCGGACGGCTGCAGTGGTCCGCTGCCTTGACTGTCGCCCTGTCTTGGACCCGAGGTGCAGACCTTAGTACGGCGAGACGTAGACGGGTTTCTCCTTGGTGACGTCTTCAGTGCCTCAGTTAAGTATTAAGTGGTTGCTAGTTGTTTTTGGTTACTTTGTAAGGATTTATCAATTGGTTGCTCCTGTTCAGATAATCCTTTCAATTCTCTGATTTGACTTGGTTTTGTAGATTATCACTGGTTGTTCCTGTTACAATAATCTTTGGTTTGGTTTGGGTATCGATACATTTGTTCATTTGGTAGGCCTAAGTTCTAAGTTCGATTGCGCATCTTTGTTTGTGTTTGTTCTGTGTTCCGGTTTGTAAAATGGTAAGTCGGAAAAATTGTATGTTTTCATGTTTTGGTTGCAACAAGGATTCCCGGTTGGAGGACTCATGTCCGGTTCCTCCGATTGGAACTCCTCTTTATGAACTCTACTGCAAACATGGTGTGGGTCCTATATCTTATAATGAGGTGTGGATCCGTTACACGGAAAAGGATGGTGTCCTTAGTTGGCCACTACATGGTAGTTTTGAACCTGAAATCCTTGATAATTTGGAAGTAAAACTGTTTAAGAAGAAAGCCCGGCCGGCAATGTTTGATTCTTTCCGTTGTTGGCAAAAAGAATCCAAACAAAGAGAGATTAAAAAATTGAAGAAAGAGCAAAAAGAGCAAGAGTTGACCTTAATACAGTCTGCTAAGCAACTGCAACTCAATGAAACTGAGAAAGCGATTGAGATAGCTGATAGAGAGCGTAATTTGGCGATTGATAAGTGCTACCCTGCTTTGCCATCGAGTGCTGTTAAGCCAGTAGAGGATCCTGAAAAGGATCCCCTGTTGTCTTACTTGTTGAGGTCACCTCCATCGTATGCACAGGGTGCTACGGCTCCACCTTTGCCAAATGTTTTGTTACCGGCTGCTGGACAGCCTGGGATGCCTGCTCCTGTTCCCTTGAATCTAGCTCCTGCACTCCCTGTGGTTAACAATATTCCTCCGGCATCCCCTCTTCCAGGGTTGCCCGCTCTTCTGCCTATGCCTGCTCCGCTTATACCTGTTGTTCCGCAAGTTACTTTACCTGCTACCCCTACTCTTGCTGTTTCATCTGTTCCAACTACTACTCTACTCTACTTAAAACTTCTGCAAGCTATATGACTCCGCTTTCTGTTCGTCTGAGAATCACTGAATCTGTCACTAATATTCTATCTCCTTTTTACAAAACTCTAATTAAGACTCCTGCCTCTGAATATACTCAGAGACGTAGTCAGCTCCCTACTGTTGAAGAACGAGGAATATTAGATTCTACAGCCCTTAGGTGGATTTCGAAAGTTGGAAGGTATAATGTACGAGATGTATTGGAAACATTTATGCAATGGAATGAACCGACACAGCGCTATGTGTTCGATGTAATGTGTTCCCTTTTGCGTGAGGAGTGGGAGGAGGACGACTCTGAATCAGTTCCGGATGAATTAATTCATGTCCAACAAAAATTTGCCGCAGGTATGATAGTAGGCCAAGATGTAAAAGAAGCGATGGAACTGATTTTAGCTATAGGTTTGATCCTTCTCTCCGCTCACCAAGGGATCTAGAGAAACGTAGCACAAAACAAGGTCGTCAATATCCGATGAGGGAGGTTCCGCCAATAAGGCGCGAAGCCATTCAAGCTGATGCGGTCAATAGTATTGTAGCCGCTCCAGCACAATTCCAGAGAGTGTGGATACACATTCCGTGGAAACGAGCTGAAGTGTTAGCCGTAAAACAGGCTTTGCCAGATCTGCGTAAAAATCCAGCCGGGTATTATAAAGAGCTGACCCAGACGGTTCAAGCTTGCGTAATGAATTTAGCAGACATCGACATGTTATTTGGCATTGTAGTGCCACAACCTATTTGGGCTAAAATTCGTACCGAAAATCATTCCAGTTGCCCTTGTTGGTGATTGGCCAGCCATAATAGCGGCAGATGGTCAACAAATTGGTGGTTCTAAGCCCGAACCTCTAATTGCTAATTTACCTGGTAGGATAATTGATTTAATGAAAACTTTGATGCCAGCATTACGCGTTAATTGGGACAAATTGTCCGCATGTAAGCAGAAGAAAGACAAAAGCGTCTCCGACTTCTTCACTAGATTTGAGGAAACTTTTGTAGATCACAGTGGTCAGGATATGAGCACGGAGGGAGGCCAGAGATTATTTGTTGATAAATTTGTGCACAATTTGTTACCAGAGCTTAGTAATAAATTAAAAGATTCTGAAAGTGCGTGGGCTGTCTCTACGACTGCGCAAATACTTGCAACTGCTCAGTACTATGAAAATAGGGATAAAGAAGAGAAAGAAAAGTCAGAAAAAGATTTAAAAACTAAAGTCCTTTTGCAGCAGGCATATCCGCCTCGCACGAATCAGACAAACTCACAGCAAGGGCCATATCAGAGGGCCGATTACGGTTCCCAAAGACCGCAGTACCAATGGAATCAGTGTGCTTACTGCAAAAAGGAAGGTCATTATAAGAATGAGTGTCCAATCCTAGCACAAAATAATGGTGTTCCAGCTCAGAGAGGTCGTGGTGGTTTCACGCAAACTTCTAGAGGCCGAGGACGAGGTACTATGCCTCCGCAGACTAGTGATCGTCCTTCTAATTATTTTGATCAGCGAAACGGACAATCTGTACAGCCAGGTAGATCTCAACAGTACCATGTTGAAGACTACTGTGAGGTTAGCGAGGAAATTAAACAAAATGAGTACTAGGACAGCCATGGACAAAGAGAGGGAGTAGTATCAGTTCCAGTAGATCAGAGTGGGCCTTATGTCGCAGTAGCTACATCAGGTGTGGTCGAACCGTTTCTGTTGGATACTGGTGCAGCAAAAAGTTCTATCATGCATGCGAAACTCCCTGGCGCACCTTTGTCCGGCTTAACAAACGTTTCAGTAGGTTTTTCAGGCGCCCCTGTTCACAATCCTGTTTCAGGTCCTTTGTCTATTTCTGTTGGGCCTCGTCAATTAAAAGCACCCCTGATTTTGACGACCGGTTGCAATGAAAATCTGCTTGGTTTAGACCTGTTAAAACACCTGTATGCGACACTGTACTGTTCTCCGTCAGGAGTACAGCTTACGTTGGGTAAGAGAGTCATCTCCCCGATGTATTTGTCAATGGATGCGCTCCCACTGGAGCTGCGTTCTCTCCCTGATACTCTTTGGGCGACTGGTCCTAACGATGTAGGTCTTTTGGAAATTCCTCCTTATGTAGTAAGTTTGAAAGCAAATGTTAAATTCCCACGAATCCCACAATATAAGATCTCTAGCGAAGGTGAACGTGCGCTTTTATTGATAGTGCAAGATTTGATCAAGAAAGACGTAATAGAAGAAACTAGAGGAAATGTCTGTAACAGTCCTGTCCTGCGATTCTAAAACGCACTGATCCTTCAAAACCTCCAGTCTACAGATTTGTAATTGACCTTAGAGAGGTTAACAAACTTGTGATTCCGCAGTTTCCTGTGGTTCCAGACATTACTGCATTGTTGACGTTGATTCCTGCTACAGCCACATGGTTTTCAGTGATTGATTTGAAAAATGCCTTTTTCAGCATTCCGATAGCTGAGGAAAGCAGAGATATTTTCGGCTTCTCTCTAGGAGGTCGAAGTTTCAGGTTTAAACGCGCTCCACAAGGCTATTGTGAAAGCCCATCCATTTACAGTCAGGCATTAAAAAGTCAGTTAGATTCTTTTGTGCTTCCACCTGGTTCTGCCTTGGTGCAATATGTACATGATCTTCTAGTGGCTGCTGATGACAAGGAAACTTGCAAAACAGCTACAATTTCCCTACTGCATCATTTGTCGGATTTACATCACAAGGTGTCACCTTCCAAACTACAATATTGTTGCCAAGAAGTGACCTACTTAGGTCATCTCTTGTCAAAGGAGGGAAGAAGGTTGACCCCGGGGAGAATAAAAGCAATTACGCAGATGAATGTTCCTAGCACACAGAGAGAAGTGCGCGCGTTTTTAGGTATTACTTCATACTGCAGGCAATGGATCCCAAATTTTTCTCTCTTGGCAAAACCATTGGTGGCCCTGACTGGAAAAGGTGTTCCGAGTCCGGTGCCATGGTCTGCTGAATGTCAGCAGAGTTTCTCTGAGTTACGAAATGCACTGTGTTCAGCTCCGGTGTTGGGTACACCTGACTACAGTAAGCCATTTACACTCTATGTTCACGAGAGAGAAGGTTGTGCGTTGAGTGTTTTGACGCAATGATTTGGTGATAAACAACGTCCTTGTGCGTATTTTTCATCAACATTAGACCCGGTAGCCAGAGCGTTGCCAAGTTGCTTAAGAGCTACAGCAGCAGCTGCAGTGTCCATTCGACAATCTGCTGGTTTGGTCATGAACAATATGCTGGTGGTCATGGTTCCACATGCCGTGGATACACTCATGAACCGAACGAAGACTCAGCACCTCACCAGTGCTAGATTATCAGGCTATGAGCTGACACTGCTAGCGAGTCATATTCAGATTAAAAGATGCAATGTACTGAATCCAGCAACACTGTTGCCGACTAGCCAGGAGTCGAGTGATTCTGAACCCCATGATTGTTGTTTTAGAACCGAGGAGGAGACAAAAGGACGGATTGATCTTAAGGACACTCCGTTACCAGATCCAGATGGCACGTTATATGTTGACGGGTCTTGTTTTAAATTGGAGAATGGTGACGTGACAGCTGCCTACGCAGTAACGACTTTGAGTACGATTGTGGAGACTGCAAGAGTGAGTCAGAATTCTGCCCAAGCTGCAGAATTAATTGCATTGACTAGAGCGTGTGTCTTAGCAAAGGGAAAGAGAGTGAATGTGTTCACAGATAGTCAGTATGCGTTCGGCGTAGCGCATAGTTTTGGTCGACTGTGGAAGGAAAGAGGTTTTATTACGTCCCATGGGACTAAGATCCAGCATGGTCAGCTAGTCAATGACTTGTTGGAATCTCTAACCTTACCAACTGAAGTTGCGATTGTGAAGTGCAGTGCTCATCGAGCGGTTACGGATGATGTTGGTCGCGGAAATGCTTTTGCTGATGAGATAGCTAAACAGACAGCTAGGAATACGATGAGTGGGATGTATGTTGCAACGTCTGCGAGATGGGTTGCTGAATCGAAAATGTGGGAGGACACAGTGGAAAGTGTGAAAGCAATTCAGGAAGAAGCGACTGAAGAGGAAAAGATTGCATGGAAAGAGAAAACGGGTAAATTGGACTCGAGTAGATGTTGGATTGACTTGTCGGAGCATCAGCGTTGGATGTTGCCTGATGCGTATGTGCTTGCGGTGGTAACGATGGCCCACGGAGCAGCCCACATCAGTTCTAAAGGGATTTGTAAGATGTTGGCCCCAGTCTGGAAGAATGATGGAATCAGTAAATGTGCAGAAAGAGTGGTTAGAAACTGCATGATATGCCTGATGCATAATCCTGGTAAGGGAACCCCCACACCCGCTGGACACTTCGCTCCTCCTTCTTGCCCCTTCGAAGTGATTCAGTTGGATTTCATCCACATGGACCGATGTAATAACCTTAAATATGTCCTAGTGGTAGTCTGTGCTTTTTCAAGGTGGATTGAAGCATATCCGCTAAAAGATAACACTGCCTTGTCCACTGCTAAAATCCTCCTAAAAGAATACTTCCCCAGGTATGGAATGCCACGGACTGTATGGTCAGACAATGGGATTGAATTCGTAGGGAAAGTTATGCAGAGTGTGGGTGCAGGCTTAGGGATCAAGCAGAAGTTTCATAGTGCGAACCACCCCCAGTCAGCAGGTTTAGTTGAAGGGTACAATGGTACTCTTAAACTGAAACTTGCTAAGATCCAAGCCTCCACGGGTTTGTCCTGGCCAGATGCACTACCGCTGGCCTTGTTATCCACTAGAGCGACTGTGCACTCTCGAGTAGGGCTTAGCCCATATGAGATTGTGTTCGGTCGCCCTGCCAATGTCTGGGGGGTACCGAGACCACGAGAATTCAAGCAGCTAGAGTATCCAATGTTAATTGATTACCTTTTTGACTTGACTGCTAAATTAAGTCTTATTCACCAACAGGTTTTCGATGCATTGCCAAAACCTCCGGAAAGTCCAGGTCACCAGCTGAAACCCTTCGATTTTATCATCATCCGAAACTTCGGACGGACCAGGAATCTCCAACCGAAGTTTGTGGGCCCCTTTCAAGTGCTCTTGGCGACAAGGACTGCTGTACGTGTGGCTGGCCAGAAAAATTGGGTTCACGCTACTCACACTAAGCGTGTACCCCTTCCACTCCCTTATGACAATTGGGTTAGACAAGGAATTGGTGCCTCTGATACAGAACCTGTTCCTAGATATGTTCCTTTCAGTGATGCAGAACTGACAACTGATTCACCGAACTCTGACTTCCCCCCTGAAGCTGCCTCTTTGATCACTGAACAGAACACTGCATCGAACGAACATTTGTCATCTGCGAATTCGAACATTGTTGCCCCTGCTGGAAACAGACTATTCCCGGATCAAACAACGCCAGGAAAACTGAGATACAACCTTCGTTCTCATTCTAAGGACAAATAAAGCAGGAAACTGCCTATTTTCCATATTTGATCTATTACATTGCCTCCAGCCAGGAAGTTTGCTGAATATTTTGTATTTCCCTGTGTATTTCTGTTGTTTCTATTACCTTGCCGTCTGGGTCGCCGTAGGGTCGTGGCTTTGTGCCTAGTTGAATCTGCGGGGGCCAGACACAAGGTCGGCTTTTCTGTTAGTTCTGGGAACTCCCAGGGCTGATAGAGGCATTTTCAACTACGTACATATCATCAGTGGTCACGAAGGGTTGTAGAAGATGGAGCTTCCTGGGCTGCTCCGAGAGAATGCAATTTATGTTCGCAGAAATAGATTATACAAAATTCTACATAACAAATGTTTTCTGATGCAATGTACAATTACGTTTTTGATTATTTTAATAACGTTGGTGGGTGGAATTGCCTTTGGTATTCATTTAATCTTTGCACCGATCACGACTACAGTACCTCCCCATGTTCTTGTTTCTCCTACTGTTGCTTCTTTTCATTCCTTTCATCCGTTTCCTGAACATGAGCAAGCTCGACGCTCAGAATTCATAAATAACACTTTTGTACAGCTCTTGCACCAACACCAGCTGGTAGTTAACACAACGACTGCTGGGTGTGCGGTTTGATACCACACACTATGGATAAAGGCATTCCCTACCTGGTCTTGCCTTTTAGCTATAATGGATCATGTCGGGCCTTTCAGACTGTATTTGTCTATGCCCTCGAGACCTATCCCCGCGTCCTCCACGTTCCACCAAGTATAACTCCGCTAATAAAGCCTTGCTAAAGGGAATAACTGACATAATTAAAGACATCAATAACACCCCATTTATCCCTAAAGATGAGCTACGAGTTTATTTGAGTTGGAATGCTACGGAGTATAGCATTAGTTTGGGTGAAAACAAGCGTAAGAGCTCCACTCCAGTTTGGGTCGTACCTCACCGAGGTCAATTCTGCTTGCAAGGTAATGGGAGAAATCCAAGAGCTCGGCTAGGGAAGAGTGACTGTGTTGAAACTTACGTGTATCCATCAAACTCTTCCCCTGCCTTCCTAACTGCTAAGGGTACCTACTTCATCTGTCGAGACAGGGCATATACATGGTTGCCTGCTGACTTTTCAGGTTCATGCTATATTGCTCGACTGTTGCCTCCGACATACACAGCTGCCCCAAATTATCACAAAACCAGATTAGTAAGAGGTGTCTTTAGCAAGGAAGACACCGCTGGTCAGGAAGCCGGAGACTTCTTCAAAGGTTTCCTTCCGTTCTGGGGGCCTATGGCCAATAGTAGAAATCTACATCAGCTAACATGGGTAGTTGAGTCTACTATTACAGAAACTGCTGGTGCCCTTAGTAACTTAACAGCTGAGGTCCAGGCGGATCGTCTCATGACATTACAGAACCGTATGGTTCTTGATGTAATACTTGCAGACCGAGGTGGGGTATGCAGAATGATCCAATCGAGCTGCTGTGTTTATATCCCCAATAATGCTCTGACAGTGTACGAAGCGATCTCTAAGCTACACAAGATTTCCGACTCCATTCATGTAGACAAGGGAAATTGGTCGTTAATGGAATGGCTTGGGACTCTATTATCAGCGTGGGGATGGAAGGTTCTGATGGTCGTTGGTATTGTCTTAGTGTTCCTATTCTCGTGCTGTCTTATTATCCAGTGTGGCCCTGCCTTGTGTAGCCTCTGTGTTGCAACCTGTTTAAGGAAACCGCATGTGTTGGGAGACAAGGTGCGAGAAAGAATAATGCTACAACAACATATCACTGACCTGATGAACATCGAGATAGACTCTGACGTAGAGTGAGTAATTGCCTATGTAAGGGCAAAAGGTTCGAACCCGTGTTTTCGACATCGTCGTAAACCCAAAATTTCGGTACCAGTGAACCGTAAATGATCCATATAGTATATCCTGGTGTTTTCGCTATGCTACGAGCAAGAGCACTCTTGTTATGGGTACATTTCCGGTACACCGATGGCATCCATTTTAGAATATGGCATCCATCTTGTATTCTTGCCATCACATAGTCAATGAACAAACAGTGACCTCTGATCAATTCATTTCGCTTAAAGGACACGTAGGCTTAGCCGGCGATTCACCCTGTTAATGACACGTGCACCTTAAGTCAGAAACGCTGTGGCCGCATGACTCGGCAAAAGCTGCCTCCTCTGCCTGAGGCCAGTCCTGCTATACTGGTTCTCGTGCTCGTTGGCCTGATCATGATTAGGCGGCCAAAGTCGGTAGCCTTGCCCAATTACGACCCACAAACATCTCTTATCCTGTTTTTCTATCTTCTACACCTGGCTCTGCTCCTTTCCTTCTGGGCCTTTATTAGGGGGAGGTAACGAAATTTACGATGAGGCGGTCCGGCTCCTGAATGAGAAGATGACATGGGATTATGATCGAACAGTGGGAACCCCTCATTCGTAATGTTTGACATCAGAAATTCGTTGACGGTTCCTGTTTGATGCCAAATATTTATTGTTTAGGATACAAAGTTTAAGAAATGTACTAGTATGAGAAGAATGTTGCCTACAGCTAAAAAACTTGTATTTAAGGAGCAACTCACTTAGTGCAAATCGAACAGGCTCCTAGAATCTGCCCGTGTGTAGTTTCTGTGACTTCTGTATCCCTGCAGTAATAAACCTTTGGTATTTGACGCCACCATCGAGAAGCCCGTGTTTCTGTTTATTTGTGCACCGAGACAGGTAGAACTCAGGGGTCTTCGGGTGTTGTCCTTGACACCTCTGGACCTTAATTTAAGTCCAGAACTCCAACAACAAGCATCTCCCGATAACTTGTGGTATTGTAATTTGTTATCATGCTCCACTGGCAGCATCAGTAGCCGATGCAAAGTAATACCTTTAATATTATGTGCTGCCAGACCAGTTGGAGCGGTGACAACACAAGACAGCGATGACTCAGTCCTTTTCTGCAAATAACATGAAATTGCTTTAATGAGGAAACTTTTTCCAGTTCCTGCTTCTGCACTACATACAGTCGGACAGGCTTCAACGACGTACATGAGCACTCTTTCTTCTCATGACTTAATCCATGCTCAATTTGTTTGGTAACTTCGTCATATATTTTCCTCTGCTCAACGTTGAGTTGTCTTTCCAAATCTTCTAAGTTAACTGCATCCTCCTGAGCATGTGCCATGGCTCTTTCCACTTCAATCATGGCAGTGGCAGCTTCATTTTCGATAACTGGTTCTCCTAGTGGATCCTGACTCAATGAAACAGAACTCTGACTGTCCTGAGAACTGTCTCTAGCAATCTCAGCTGCAATTGTTGCTTCCTGCTCGATTTCTGCATTCAACATTTGTAGATATTTTGGAAAAACAGGACATTCTATGGACTCCTTGGCTGCATTGAAAGAGTCTTCATAACAGAGGAAATCTCCAAGCAGTTCCTCTTCTGCATGCCAAGGCTTAAAAAAGTTGCAAAAGAGCTAAATAGAAAAACTCTTTTCTTTCTGGAGATTCGCAATTCAATTTTTGATGATTTACCAATTGACATTTTCTTTGCTTGACCAGACATCCCTCACTTCCAATTACAGCATACACTCCTTTATCAATATCTTCTTTGATGTTCCTCTTGAAAATGTAATTTTGTAGAACCTCATACAGACAAACATTCTCCAGGTGACTGCTTCTATTTGGATGATATGTATCCAACATGTTGGTCTTCAAAATATCTGTACTGCTTGGCTCCTTCTCCGCCAAATACTCAATTTCCCGTACAGGTTTCAGAACTCGATTACGCGTTGCAGCAAGACCAAGACTCGCCCAAATGATACTCCTAGATTTGGCATAGAGACTTGCTGAAGATAACCGGTCAGAACATTCGTAAGCTCCGATTTCTCGATGCGACAACATCTTCAGACTGAAACTGTACAACTTCTTGCTGAGGCTCTTTTCATGGGAAATATCCTCCCACATATCCTTCAGTTCTGTCTTTTCTTTTTTTGTGATGTAAGACGTCACATACCGAGCCACAGCCATACAGTTGTCAGCCACAAACTGTATATCCATGTTAACATTCCACATGGACAAAATCACTGGGTTGTAGTCGTTAATGTACTTAGACTCTTCGTTTCTTTTCAAATTGTATGTGTTTTTGAGTGATTTCCTCGTCACATTATGTCGCAGCGAAGACATCAAATTGTTCACTCTTCCTTTAGATATCACCAATCGTGGAAATGCAAAACGACATTTGGTGTAGTACTTGTCCTTGTTTCTGAATTTACGACGACAATACTTTCCACAACGATGGCTTTGAAACCGTAAAACTTGTTCTCTTAGACTTTTATCTTCCTTTGTCTTTGGAACAGCACATGTAGAATACTGTTCTATGAAACTCATCACTAAGTCATCCGGATCTGTTCCAAATTTGGGTGCATCTTTGATCCATAGCAGCATATGTATATGAGGAGCACCTCTTGCTTGATACTCCTTTCTCCAGAAGAAATCCAACACCTCTCCAAGAGGTGGATTTTTCTTGTTTGTGATGAAAGACATCATAGCTTCAAATCTATGATTGAAGTACCTGCATACATTCACTGGATCCAAAGAGCACAGTTCTCCGGGTGTCTTGAATTCAATATTTTCAATGTTTCCATTTGCCTCTCATAGAAATTCAAGTAAGTCTTCCCAGCCATACTCAGCACAGCTCAGAGTGAGGAACCAAGTAGGAGTTCCTAAGTTCCTCAGCATACATTTTAAGTCACCATGACGACGATACCAATACTCATTAGTACCACGCTGACATGCCATGAGATTAATCTTGTGAGAATCCAAAATACTGTCTTGCACATTGACTTTATCCATAAAGTCCCTTGCCGAGATATTTCGCAGTTGTACACCACGTTTCAAAATGTGGTTCACTGCATAAGACAGTCCAGACAGATCACTTTCAAACAGTAGATGAAATAAATAGGGAATGCATTGACGAAACCTAGGATCTTCTGCATACAATCGAAAAGTCTGGTATTCTGAAGCAGGAATTTGATCAGGTCGCTCATCATATCGTCCTCCTCGACCTGTGGGAAATAACTGTGGAAAACACTGAGCTTCCAAACTTTCCTCCCAAACACTAATGGGACTCCCTTTGGCTTGTTTCATTTGAAACAACTCAATAGCATTCCCCATGACTTCCTTGGAATGCAAAGGATGAACACTATAATTTTCATATATTTCTTCATTTTTAGAAGCTTCTACTTTCTCAATTTGCCCAGCACACAATTCGCTGTCCTCTTCTTCACTTACTTCCTCTTCTGCAGCACATACATTCTTGTAGTACTCATTATTTTTTATCAAATACAATGTTGCCTTTTTGACTTTCCTAACATCCACTAAATCTTGCCAGATTTTCTTACTCTTTGTCGGAACCCCATTAACTAGGATAACTAAAGGTTCCTCTTCCACTTTCTCTACTCCAATTGTATTAATGTTTTTCTTCAAATCTAAAGGCAAATAAACAACTCTTCCCTTTAATCCTCTCTGTAAATCTGATGGAGGCAATTTCCCTGTCTTTGGCTCCATTCGTACAATAGCCTGAAAGGGATGGACACTTTGAATCAAAATAGATTCATAAGTATTTAAATCCTTCAATTCAGAAGGAATGTCAACCAATTCCAGATTATTATGAACCGCTCTAACAGGCATCCGGTTTTGGTTTAATTTCTTTAAACAATAAGTACAAATACGTTGGTCCGATCCCAAATCAAAACGATTTTCTACCATCAAGTATGTGGCAAAATCCTTCCATTCACTATTGTTTTCCATTTCACTTTTTGCATATAAATCCACTAACTTAGTCTGATTCTTATAATAAGTCCGTGGACAACACACACAAGTGAAATTAGGCCTCTCACTTGATTTCACCTGAAAGTTGAAAATTTCCTTGTGAAACTTATCTATATTAGAAATCAGTACACTCTGTTCCACATTACCTTCTTCTACTGGGTCAATTTCAACATTGTTCTCTTCCCCAGCAAAGTAACAGAACTCAATTTCTTCACAAATATTCTTCACATCTACTTCAGAACCATGCAAAAGAGCAGTGCTTAATTGTTTAAGCATAATTGCCGGACTCTTAGCATAATACAACATTCTAACTAATTTCCTCACTTTAATATGATGCACTGCTAGCATCCTGAAATGATGAAAAACACTCTGGCATACTCTCCTGGAAAGACATGCCAGTGAATGACCACGCAAACCTGTCACTTGTCTCACTCTGCAAGGATCTAATTCTTGCAACAACTTTATTTTTTGTTTTAAACTTTTCTTATTAAATGTCCATACAAAATCACAAAGCAAATTGATGGAATCCTGTCGCACACTGCAAATAGAACTACACTTCCAGGTGTACATTGGTCCCTTAGGACGTCTCCCTAAAACTTCATCACCTAACACCTCTTCTGCATCTGCAGACACAAGTTTTTCTTTTTCAACCGGACAACCATCTTTTACCTCATATGCTCGACCACTGGTGTCAACTGCATGCACCAAATCATTGTCCTGGAAGTAACTCTCCTCATTGAAAAATGCCTCACAACTTGAACTATGCATCCATTCTCCTGAGACAACTTCACAAAAATTAGTACGATTAACTACTCTCTTCCATCTACTATTTGATTTGAAATCATAAATTACCTTGTTTAGTTTCCTAATTCTATTGATTACCAAAATAAATAACTTTCGCCTAATTTTGAAAGCCTGATCAATAATTTTCTCTACATTTTTCTTTCTCTTATAAAAAGCCACTTTCTGTTGACCTTTCTTAAAATGTTTTAACAAATTGCCAATTATCCTGTTGCGGAACATTCGTCTACGAATGTCTCTAAACAGATTTTTCCTTCTACTACCATGCACAGAGTTATCTCCTGCTCTAGCAGTTACATTTTTGAGGGACCTTTCCTTCCCGTTTAAATTGTCTCTCTTCTTCTGAACTAAAACATGTTCTCTAGTGATACTTTTTCGTCGGCAAATGTTTCTTAAAAAAGATTTTGTTGTCTTACCCGGAATTTTTTTCGTGCTGCAAAGGTCCATTATCTCCATTTATATCAAGGTGCGGTGTAAGTCGCTTTGCTTCTTTTTTTTTTCTTTGCCTTGAGTGCATGTTTGAATTTTTAAAAATATCTTGAGTTGAATCTGTGGAAAATTTATTACAAAAATGTTGTTAAATACTATTACCAAACAGTAAATCAATAACAGTAAGCAAACAATTGAATGGAAGGATTTTGCAACATACTTGATGGTAGAAAATAGCAATGGAATGGAATGCTTCAACATATGACCTGTGCTCTGTTATATGTTAATCTCAACTAATTTCGAGACTCTATTTCTATTTAGAGATTGTTCCAGAACAGACATTGTTCATGTTATTTTTATTGAATTAAAATTGCCAAGCACACATGAAGGCATATTTACTAGACCCTTGCATCAGGGGGAAGTGACTTAAAATTACCAAGCACACATGAGGGCGTATTTACAAGGCCCTTGCACCAGGGGGAAGTGACTTTGTAGCGTAGTTCCTATTTTCCCAATAGGCCCTGCGCATTGGAATAACATAAACAGTAGTATCGACGTAGAAGTGCGGATCTTCCAGGCCTCTACTGACTATGCTAAACTTAATTGGGTTTGATACCAACTAGCTCAGAGGCCACTGGAATCTTTCTTCTCTGAATAGGAAGTGATCAGCTTCCCTGGTACAGACAAGAAGGGATTCAGTTTTCATAGAGAGACGGGCGTTTGTCAATAAAGGGTTAACATTTATTGAACAGTCTTTCTTCTCATACAAGAGAAATGAATTGCCGCAATTGCAAGACTTGTTATTATAAAAAGTACGTACAGTAAGATAAGTATTGCGAAATAATACTGTAAAAGCATTGATATGGTTTCTTAGCCATACAATGGTTTAAAAGTAATAAAACATATATACATTCATATATACATTAGGCTAAAATACTCAACTGGTGCTTCTAACTATGCCTACCCCAGTGTACCTGACCTAAGCCTAATACTTGGGAGGGGAGTAAGTAAGTAGCTTTAAGTTAAGTTGGTTTTGCCAAGGTTTGCTTCAAGAATTCTCTCTCAAGGGTTTAGTCAACACCATACCTCTGGAATAGAATGATGGAGGTCTGGTATCTCCCTCAGGGCTCGATATCCCAGTCACCCGCAAGGGTAGACCAGAAATGCTGGAGCTGGATTTCTCTGCAGGAGAAAGGCAGCGTCTCTTCTCAGCGCGTCGAGGAGGAGGAGGAGGAGGGACAGCGTCCACGGGCAGCTTGCATCTGCTGGGCTCTTGCAGGGGACGGCTGTTTAGCTCCTAAGTTCACCACACCATCGTTTGCTAGTTAGCAGCGATAGCAGTAGCGATAGCAGCTATGATATCTTCAGCATAACAGCAGCTTCAGGCGATGGGCAACAGGGGACTTGCTTAAGGCCACGTTGGTAGTATTTATACCTGAAAGGTGCCTTGTTTGACGTAAGTTTGCTGGACATAAGACGTCAATAAAAGATGTTACTAGGAAGTGATCGTCTATCAGTGCTCATTAGAGTTCTATTACTAATCAAAACACAGCAAGCGGGGATTTCCAGGTTTGCTGAGTTTTTATCTTGTTGAAGAACTCGGAGTGTTAATCTAGGAATCTCAGATAGTGACTTCTGCTATGTCATTGCACTAATTGGTTGCAAAGGAAGTGGCAGAGAAAGCTATTCTGGAATGTGGCTCTGTTCGTGTGAGGCCAGAGATGAGTTTCTGAATATTGCACTTGAACGGTTATGCCAATATAGGGAATAAATGGATTTATAGCCGAATAGGGGCATAAGGTCACAGTATCGATCAGGATCCTAGATTGGAACGCTACACCCACTCCACGAATTCATGTCCATCAAAAAGCTAAAACTAGAGCAATAAGATGCATGTGTAACATTGCCCACCCCAAAATACATAAATGCATTTGAAATAGGCGTATATTGAAATACGTGAAAATTTAGGTACTGTACGTTTCTGAAGCATAGAAATCATTAAAAAATTATAGCATATGAAATCAATGAACGATTATGCAAAAAGAATTACACATGAAATATCTCTGAAACAGAAGAAGGGCGAGATAAATCATCACATATAAATGCATTGCAATAACATGTGCTAGAGGCTGGTGCAAAGTTATTACGTCTCTAGATGTGTTTAAAAAAAATAGAAGTTTGAAGCTTCGGTTCTCTATGAATAGTTTTTACTCTAAGCAAAGAATTTTTCGTGCCAAAAAAGATTGAATATTAAAAAGTGTTCAATTCAAAATAATTATTGCTTGCACGGGGAAATAGAGTTCCAACGCTTTTAGCAGTTTTTGTTGTTAAAAACTGAAGGCCGAATTCAGAGTTCATGGGAACGCTGTGTGTCGGAATGCTTCTAAAAAGTTATTGTTTCTGTTCGGGTGAGAACATCATATCAGACAGGCTCTCAAAGAAAGAATTGGTCTACAAAATCAGGTGACAGTTCGACCAAATTCGATAGTGCTGTAACTTGGCAGGTGTGAGAATGATTGCTGTCATCATAGTCGGAATCAGCAATGCTCACAGAAGGTCGTACCTGGGTGATGCTGTTTTTGTCACTCGCTCCGCTGTTACCACCTAGTCGTAGCACAGGAGTCTCAACGAATGCTGTCATCAGGATTGGTAGCCGCTGGGGACAACACAATGCGTGAGCCGTTATCGGACTGAGCAAAGTATCGACGTCCATTGGTACTGCTGATGGAAGTGAAAGACAGATGTCCAACACGCACTCATCTCCGAATAGCATACATCATAGTACCGGTAAGATACAGTTCTGCCATATAGGTCTGAATAAAAGGAACCAGGTTATGTTTAGATCTCTCAGCCTGGCCAATCCAAGGACTCTAGTTATTCTGTCCCGGTAGCGGATTGCTAGGATTGTCTCTTCCATTCCCATAGGAGTCATGTCTGAGCTTTGGCTTGCCATAACGAAGCAGGAGGGTCAAAAATAAAATCCCTGCTACAAGTCCCAGAAATAGGGGTATGCCGCCAAAAACAGAGTGGACAAAATTTGGAACGATTCCCAGAATTGCTTGAAACGGTGTTAGCAGTGCCGTAAAAATCGTCTTAAATATGCCTGGGATGCCTGTGGCACTAGACATGTTTAGGAGTTGGCTCAACATTTCTACGAAAAGCACGGGGCAATTTGTTGATAAAAGATCATGAACCTCCGTAGCTGTCCTTGCAACTAGGAGATCATACGTCTCTTTTGATGACGTTATGGGCACTGTTGTCTGCAAAAGCACAGACTTCATTTTGCTTAAAGTATCAATTCGTATAGAATAGAGATTCAGACGAGGCCAGATGGGAGTCGCTATGTCTCCAGGGCCGCTCGGGAACAATGCTTGCATACAGCATTTGACCATGGATGTTACGCTTACTAGATAACTTTTCCCTGGAACAAGGCCACAACATCTGTGATCCGTTCTTAGAATGTAACTCCCATTCGAAAGTTGCATAAAGAAGGGCTCTATCTGAGTTGCAGGTGTGACAAGCTGGTAGCATGAAAGGTTGTTAGAATTTCCATCACAAGCTCCGTGTAAATTAATACCCTGGCACAAAAATATACCGCTTAGTGAATGTTTACAGTTTTCACCACTAAGAAATACATTTTTGTCGCTGTCACTGTAGCATGAATGTGTGTATGGTAATTTCCATTCTGATTTAACATAACCTTTACCCAATCGTTCATACTGGCCAGTAGGTATGTATTCAAGGCACTTTTTAAATCGGAAAGTTGTTATCGGAATAGTGATAATTCCGTGTATTATCCATTCAATGACAGGACTTTCTGACATTGTCAATGGTAATCTCTCAAGTTTTTCGATGCTCAGGATTGTATAGTCTGCTCCTTTCTGTGCCAAACTGATTTGTTTATCAGTAAGGTTAAAAATGGAAAACAATGACGTTGTGTTGATTAAACGCCAAGGCACATATCCTGAACGAAGATTTTGCAGCGTCCAGCCTAATTGTACAATAGAACGTAATTGAGATTGGCCATGCTGTAACATTAGTAAGTCTCTGCCTATTATGTCAAAGGCAGAAGATACAATATTGCCCAACGAATATATTCTGGAGGACAGAGTCATTAACCCATTGTCCACTACAGAAAGTGATTTTTCCAAATTAATACGATCAATTTCTCGTATCTTTTCTGCTGTTTCAATTTGTGTGACTTTCCAAGCCTCGTTGTACGCAGCATAGATGCTGGCCGCTATGAAACGCTTTTGACGCTGTTTGCGTGGACCAAGAATGAAATCGCGCAAATTGGCACCATCTTTTAGTAAAGACAAGTGTTGCTTAATTTCAGCCAGTGTGGATGTTCCTAACCATTCGAGGCAGAGTTTCCCTACACTGTATGTTGTTACTATCCCTGGATGTTGTCTCTGGGAGTATCTAGGGTCTTGTCTGGTCATTTTTAACCCCTGTGTTTTGTTCAGGAATCTATCTTGACAGTTGTTTGTGTCAGTAGGCCAGATTAACCACTTTTTCCAATCAGGATGTGTTCTGTTAAAATGTAAAATTTTAGTTACGTCTATCTCAATATCTGTTGTTGCATTATCAGGTATTGGCTTCGGAATAGACGGTGTGTTAAGGTCTTTGATCTTAGCTAGGCCAAGACAGGATGTTTGGTGAATTGTGTCATTTAAAAACATAATTTGTTCTGGTATCATGCAGGTTCTGAATAGTGCTTCAAGGCCTTGTACCTGCCAATCTTTTGTACCCCAAATGGTTTTTGTTTCAATGTTATTTTTCCAATAATCAAAACCAAATGTCATAATTTTTTCATAAAGTGCTTCTGAATATATCAATTTAGAATTTGTCAGCATTGTTTTCATTCCTGTTTTATCTAACAAAATGTAATAAAACGTTTCTGCATCACTGGTGTTAAACCCTGAGAAGTATTTGAATTTCTCAAAAAATGCTCTAGAACTGCTTTTAGGTGGTGTAGTACAATGTTCCCATTGATTATACTTAAAAACATTTCTAGGCTGTGCAGATTTATGCAAATAATGATCGCCATAATGTGTATAACAGAATAACTGCTCATAACTAGATGAACCTTGTAAATAATCATGTTCTGTAAATCTAGCTGACATTACTAAATCAGACATCATGTCATTAATACTGTTAAAGTCCCAATCATCAGAGAATGTACTAGCTTTTACAAAGTCACTTAAGGAAACCTTCAGTTGATGAGGATACTTCAGGATCTCGACCGGACCATAGATCTCATAGTCAGTTTTTTCCCATACTACCCCACCGGGTATTGGAATGGCTGTGACATTTACTGTTGACAGTTCTCTTTTCTTCACGTGGGATGATTGGTGTGGTTTGAGGACTAGGTTGATGTTCTGACTTGCTGTGTCCATTGTACTATATTTTCCCTCAATGAATTTTCCCAAACAAAGTACCATGATGAGCCAAAGCAGGAGGAAAACAGCTAGACCGAACCAGAACTCTAACCAATAAGATTGATTTCCTTCAGTTGATGAAAGAGTTCCGTTGCTTTTTCTTTAAAAGTCTTTTTTGTTTCTGGCATCACTTCGGGGTCGTTTTGATCTTCAGAGAAGTTGTCGAAGTTGATGAAATAACCAGAGGCAGTTCTGTCAATTGATGGGATTGTTCTTTCAATCTGTCTTTCGGTAGCACTTTCTGATGCCACATTATTGTAGACTGGTGTTTCTTGACGAACTGCTTCAATCTGTGTCTCAAGAGGCACGAGTTCCATGGCATTATTGCATAGTCCTTCTCTGTGCACTGCAGGCTGATCGAATGTGATTAGTCTTTCAGTTTGAACCTCTTGGATTGTTGCAAGTTTGGGTATTCTGTTGTTTCTTGGGAGTCCAGTGGGCCTACTGTTGATTATAGGCCACATGGTTGTGGTTTTACCAGGTCGATAGACACGACTCTGTTCTCCTTTTTACCAGCAAGGGGCGGTAGCACAACTGATCTTGTTCCGGTGACTGCTAAGACAGGTACTGCTTTTCTGTAAGAAGGCCCAAATTCCTTCTTAACCGCGATTTTTTCTCTGACTAGATCCCCAATCTTTGGAATCCAGACAGGCCTTGCTGGGGCTGTTGCTTGTGGTGCCTCGTCAGTGGTATCTGGCTGTTGCTTTAACTTTATGTTGTTTAAGGATTTTCTTGTTTCATTCAGTTCCTGTAAAACAGCCAAACGATCTTTGATGTCAAAGTCTGTTTTCTTATCTTGTACCACTGATACCTAACTATCTAAGTCCTGAATTGTCATTCTAATTCCGAACAATAGTTCGTATGGGCTGAAACCTTTTAGAGATTTTCTTGGCAAATTGTTAAGACTGGTCTGGACACTTATTAAATGTTTGACCCACCCAGCGCCTGAACCTAATACCTTCGCTGTTATAGATCGCTTTATGTCCCGGTTTTTTCTTTCAACCACACTATTCCCTTCGGGGTGCGACGGACAAGAATACCGCAACCCAATTCCCAATGTGGCCATGGCCTCCTTATAAGCTCGAGAGCTGAAAGCAGGACCCTGGTCAGAATGGAACGTGGTAATTGCGTATGTGCTGATAAAGACTCGCAGATCTTTTATAACCGTTCTAGCGTCAGCCGAGCGCTGGGGCCACATCCATATGAACCTCGTACAGGAATCCACTGCTACCATGATATATCTATAGTTGCCGTCCCTTTGTAGGGGACCCCAGTGGTCCAGGTAAACACATGCAAATGGTTTATCTGAGATGAGAAGGGGTGTCTGCGCTGGTCGTTTTACTGCTGATACTTTTATCCTTTGGCATATATCACATTCTAATACATACTTTTTAGTTTGTATTCTCAAGCGAGGCCACCAATATCTCTGTTTTAATAGTGATATCGTTGCGGAAACGCCAGCGTGTGCAGAAGGAAGCCCTTTGTGTGCCGCTTTGATTAGTCCTAACCTGTGTTCCATGTTTGGAATTACCCTATCCCCCACTCCAGGGATTCGAGCAAAAGGAACATTATTTGTATCTGTTGAATATTAGTACTTTTCTGGAAAGCCTTTTGGGAGTGTTTTCTTATCATTCCTTACTGACGCACTGACAGCTTGTAGAATATCGCTGTCTATTTTTGTTTGTGACCGAGTTATCGCAGCTACGGAAGCCGTTTGCACAGCTGCCTTCGCGGCTTCATCAGCCAATGAATTCCCTGCAACGTGAACGCCATCACGTTGAGGACTCAGTGTATGTATCACGTGAGTCTTTTGTAGTTCTTTCTGTAAAAGAACTACCTGTTCCCAAAGCATTTTATGCTTTATTGTGCCACCTTTTGCATCTTTGAAACCATTTTCCACCCAATTCTGCAAGTCTTCATTATAAGATTGTACACAATAATAAGAATCGCACACTATTAGTGTGGGGAATTCGCGATCGGTATTTTCTAGCGCCATCTTAAATGTAATTAATTCAGCTCGTTGAGCTGAGCAATCTCCTAGAGATTGTGTTTTAGTGACCATAGGTCTAAATTTTCCTTTGTGCCAACGACCTTTGACAATCGCGCACGCAGCACTGTAAGCTTGCTTACCCCCAACTGCGGGTTGTGCTGATCCGTCAGTATATATAATACTTCCGTATTCTTCGAGAGGCAGGATTTCAATTGGCAGACGACATTCATAATCATATTGTAAAAATTCCTGTGTTTTTAAGTTAGGATCAAATTCGTAAACTACGTCTGTTGCAGCAAGAGAATTAACCCACTGGATCCATCTCAGATGCAAAGCTTTATCATTAGGAATGCTTGCTTTAGTTACCGCTTCTAAAGCCGGTATAGGTGTTACGATTATTATTCGTTTGCCTTGTGCTAGTGGCCTTTCTTTTGCTACAGCAGTCTGAACCGCAGTTAGAATTTTCTCCATTGAACTGAACTTTATTTCAGCCTTTGTGTACAAATGTGATTTGTAAGCTATTGGTACCTTTTCTCCCTCATTAGAGGTTAGGTACGTGAATCCGCATCTTCCTGGGATGACTCAGATTACAAGATCGCGTGTGTTGTCACGTGTATCTAATTTTGTTTTTGCTAACATGTCTGTTTGCAGTGATCTCAAAATTTCTGTGTGTTTTTGAGTCCAATTGATTTGTTTAAAATCAGGTTTAATCAGTTCGTAGAGAGGTTTAACCCTCTCTGCGTAATTTAGAATGTAAGTTCTTCAGAAATTCAGAAAACTTAGTATGGATTGTAAATTCTTCAGCGTTTTTGGAGCTTGGAGTACAGCGCACTTCTCTAAGAAGTTGTCCGCTAGGCTTTTTCCTTCACTTGATAATTCGTACCCTAAAAATAGTACTGTCAGATGGGCAATTCGAGACTTTTTAAAGTTGAATTTGTAACCCTCTGCTGCGAACCCAAGTATGATGGTGTTCACTCTTTTTAAGTGAGTATCCAAGTCGTCGTCTGTGAGATAGATATCATCTACATAAGATAATGCCTCATCATCATATATTTGTAGTAACTCTGTTACTCTAGCTGAGAATAGTCCTGGGCTGTTCTTGAACCCCTGTGGGAGTCGACTGAATTTTTTCTGCGACCCAAATGCTGAGAAAGCGGTCAAGTATCTGCTTTCTGGTGCAATGATTTGACAAAAGAAACCATTAGATATGTCTAATGTCGTTTTATATTTTTTCCTAATTATGTTATTCATTAGGGCTGCACTATGCGAGTTTTGTACTGCAAAAGTTTTGCAACATGCATTAAGGTGTCTGTAGTCCAAAACTAGACGATATGAATTGTCTGGCTTGGAGACAGAAAACAAAGGATTGTTCATTTGAGAGGTGCATGTTTCAATCACCCCCTGGTATTCAAGTTGATCTAAAATCTCCCTGACTTGTTTTTTAGCTTCTTGCTTAATGGGGTACTGCAGTTGGGCAGTTGGTTCACTTTTTAACGGGATTTTGTGGGGAGGAGAGTCCTCATCCCATCCTACATGATTTTTATATAATGCCGGTGCCTGGGCTACTGCCCATTTCCTTGCATATGTATATTTTTTGTGAATCGGAATGTGATTCGAGAAGGCAGGCATAATCATTTCTTCGCCACGAGGGCACTCCCTGACAAACTCTGGGGGCCAATCTTTTTCAGCTAACAGAATATCATAGCCTTTTGAGAGTTTATCCCAAAATAGACGCTTTATTTTCCTAGTCTTATCACCCTCTATACGCAATGTTATTTCGAATATTTTATGGGGCTCGCTAAGTCTGGTGTCGGCAGTTTCAACCTGAATGTATTCATTCGTGTCCACTGTCTCCAGATGACTCATCAGGATCTTGCGCGCTATACTGATTTCTGCTGCACTGTTCAACATTGTCAATGCCCACTCCCCGTTTTTCAACTGTGTCCTCAGTATTCTCGGCATGGTTGATTACTCTATTACTGGCTACCTTCTTTTTTGGAAATTGAGATTTTTTACTCTGAGCAGGTTCCTTGTCTTTGGACTTGGTGTGCTCTCCTGGGTCTGACCGTCCTCTTCTTTCCGATTTCTGCGAAAAAGATCGAGAGGGACATGTATCAATGCTTTTATATCTATCAGGTTTTTCAAATTATCCCTATTTCTAAGGTTATATCTTTTCTCAGAGGGCTCCTTTTGGGGAGACTGGTGTTCTCGAGTCGGAGTTCTTTCCCTCCGTCGAGGAGGCCTTCCTCTGGACTGGAAAACTTTTTCCTTGGGAGTGGATTGTTTATTTCCATCCCAGCTGTTTTTAGGAGTATTTGAATTATTTTTAATAAATAATTTTTCAGGATTTTCGAGCAGTTGGGGCTTTACTGGTTTTCCACCCAAGCTGTCTCTACCTAATTCTTCATAGCATTTTTCTATGATTTTGGCAAGCTCAATTGGCTGATCTGTTATATCTGTTTCCTTCAACTTCTGGCGGATCGCCACAGATGCTGCTTCCCCCTTTATGTTGGCTAATAATATAGCCGAGACCTGCTTGAAGTCTTTCAGTAATTTCATACCAAGAGTTAAAGCGGGCTCTGGACCGTATTCATTTTGAATCTGTTTTAGCACATCTGGTATTACCGCCATAGACGGAACACCGTGTGTTTTTGTGTAAATGGAAGCAAAGACTGTACCCCAAGTGTCGCAGTCCTCCACGTGTGGTGCGATTCCCATAGGAAGGCAGATTGTCAAGATTCTGTGTTTCTCGATAGGGGTAGTATCCGGAAATACTGCCTCTATTTGAGTGATTTTCTGTGCTAACCAGAAAGGAATTTGTTCCCGTTTTACGGGTGTTTTACCAAGACATGATTGTATGTTCTGTGGTGTGATTTTATTAGTGTTCCCCTGATGAGGGGTCAGCTGTGGTACATTAACAGCTGGTTGGACTGTTGCAGTCCGCATTACATATTGCACTAATTGCCTATGTATTTTAATTAATGTTTTTAGCTGTACTAACAGCTCTTCTCTAGACATTTTTGCAATGTCCGGATGTGGTGTGTAGCTGGCTAGAACCGGCCACGTTGCTCCTGGTCTACCTAGTGGACCGAGCCTGGTTATGTGATCATTATGTTTTAGGGCGCCATTAAACCAGAGCAGGTGCTCTTGGAATTTTAGTGGGATTTCAGTCTCCTCGAAAGGAGCGTACTCTTCCGGTGGTTTCTCTATTTTGTAATAGTGAATTTTTTTTGTTCTAGCGTTTGCCGCTGGAAAGTTTATCCATGAATAGAATACCTCTGTCTGCCGATATTCGTGTGCCTCTATCACGAAAATTACTGTACCACCTTGTGGTGTCAGTCCGTTTTCTATAAGTTTTAAAGTTATAGACTTTCTTAAATGGACCGGGATGATAATTGCATCTGGGTCTGTGTCTTCGGGACCCTGCTGAGTCGCATATGCTGCGGCCCCAGTGGTTCCATTTTCTCCTGGCATTGTATAAATGCAGGCTTTGCAGAGTAGGTCTCCAAGGAGACAAAGGTTAGGTGCACAATATTTTGGAACACTGTATCCTTCAACGTTGAATAAACCAGAGCTTTACATAGGAATCTCTTCCTACTGAGTTCGGGCGGATTTTAACCTTTCACCCACTCCAGACGTCTATTGGAGTATTTACGGGAGAAAGGGGTCTGTGTGAAATATGCACGACTGAGTTACTCTAACGTCTTGCGTTAGTTTATCGCCTTAGCAAACGTTGGGCGCCATGTAGCATAGTTCCTATTTTCCCAATAGGCCCTGCGCATTGGAATAACATAAATAGTAGTATCGACGTAGAAGTGCGGAACTTCCAGGCCTCTACTGACTATGCTAAACTTAATTGGGTTTGTTACCATTTAGCTCAGAGGTCACTGGAAACTTTCTTCTCTGAATAGGAAGTGATCAGCTTCCCTGGTACAGACAAGAAGGGATTCAGTTTTCCAACAACCGTGTAACATGACAACTTTGCTCCTCAGATCAAGAGTCAATCTCTAGGGTCGTGTGAAACAATAGACAGTTATTTTACTCAGTCAGGTTGGTGCAGTTTACTTTCACAATATGTAGAGAATAGAGAGACGGGCGTTTGTCAATAAAGGGTTAACATTTATTGAACAGTCTTTCTTCTCATACAAGAGAAATGAATTGCCACAATTGCAAGACTTGTTATTATAAAAAGTACGTACAGTAAGATAAGTATTGCGAAATAATACTGTAAAAGCATTGATATGGTTTCTTAGCCATACAATGGTTTAAAAGTAATAAAACATATATACATTCATATATACATTAGGCTAAAATACTCAACTGGTACTTCTAACTACGCCTACCCCAGTGTACCTGACCTAAGCCTAATACTTGGGAGGGGAGTAAGTAAGTAGCTTTAAGTTAAGTTGGTTTTGCCAAGGTTTGCTTCAAGAATTCTCTCTCAAGGGTTTAGTCAACACCATACCTCTGGAATAGAATGATGGAGGTCTGGTATCTCCCTCAGGGCTCGATATCCCAGTCACCCGCAAGGGTAGACCAGAAACGCTGGAGCTGGATTTCTCTGCAGGAGAAAGGCAGCGTCTCTTCTCAGCGCGTCGAGGAGGAGGAGGAGGGGGGACAGCGTCCGCGGGCACCTTGCATCTGCTGGGCTCTTGCAGGGGACGGCTGTTCAGCTCCTAAGTTCACCACACCATCGTTCGCTAGTTAGCAGCGATAGCAGTAGCGATAGCAGCTATGATATCTTCAGCATAACAGCAGCTTCAGGCGACGGGCAACAGGGGACTTGCTTAAGGCCACGTTGGTAGTATTTATACCTGAAAGGTGCCTTGTTTGACGTAAGTTTGCTGGACATAAGATGTCAATAAAAGATGTCACTAGGAAGTGATCGTCTATCAGTGCTCATTAGAGCTCTATTACTAATCAAAACACAGCAAGCGGGGATTTCCAGGTTTGCTGAGTTTTTATCTTGTTGAAGAACTCGGAGTGTTAATCTAGGAATCTCAGATAGTGACTTCTGCTATGTCATTGCACTAATTGGTTGCAAAGGAAGTGGCAGAGAAAGCTATTCTGGAATGTGGCTCTGTTCGTGTGAGGCCAGAGATGAGTTTCTGAATATTGCACTTGAACGGTTATGCCAATATAGGGAATAAATGGATTTATAGCCGAATAGGGGGATAAGGTCACAGTATCGATCAGGATCCTAGATTAGAACGCTACAACTTCAAATAGCCAAGCACACATGGGGGCGTATTTACAACGCCCTTGCACCAGGGGGAAGCCATATAAAATTGGCAAGCACACATGGGGGTGTATTTACAAGGCCCTTACACCAGGGGGAAGTGACTTAAAATGGCCAAGCACACATGGGAACATATTTACA
This sequence comes from Lissotriton vulgaris, assembly GCF_964263255.1. Classification (NCBI taxonomy): domain Eukaryota; kingdom Metazoa; phylum Chordata; class Amphibia; order Caudata; family Salamandridae; genus Lissotriton; species Lissotriton vulgaris. The sequence goes on along the minus strand of NW_028250307.1, from coordinate 117,638 downwards.
AGGCCCTTGCACCAGGGGGAAGTGACTTAAAATTGCCAAGCACACATGAGGACGTATTTAAAAGGCCCTTGCACCAGGGGGAAGTGACTTGAAATGGCCAAGCACACATGGGGGCGTATTTACAAGGCCCTTGCACCAGGGGGAAGTGACTTAAAATTGCAAGCACACATGAGGACATATTTACAAGGCCCTTGCACCAGGGGGAAGTGACTTGAAATGGCCAAGCACACATGGGGGCGTATTTACAAGGCCCTTGCACCAGGGGGAAGTGACTTAAAATTGCCAAGCACACATGAGGACGTATTTACAAGGCCCTTGCACCAGGGGAAAGTGACTTGAAATGGCCAAGCACACATGGAGGCGTATTTAGAAGGCCCTTGCACCACTTATGCATCGCTTTTGACATTGACACTGTGGAGCACCATGGGGCATAAACAGCACAGATGCATCATGCATCTATTCAACAAAAGCGATGCAATGCAGGAGTCACATGGCAAATAAATAAATTCTTATAAATTTAAAAAGCATTACTTTTCCTTAAAAACGATTTTCTGATCATAATTTGAAAACCTAGCACCAGGGGGAAGTCACATAAAATTGCCAAGCACACATGGGGCCGTATTTACAAGGCCCTTACACCAGGGGGAAGTGACTTAAAATGGCCAAGCACACATGAGGGCATATTTACAAGGCCCTTGCACCACTTATGCATCGCTTTTGACATTGACACTGTGGAGCACCATGGGCCATAAACAGCAGAGATGCATCATGCATCTATTCAACAAAAGCGATGCAATGCAGGAGTCACATGGCAAATAAATAAATTCTTATAAATGTAAAAAGCTTTCCTTTTCCTTAAAAACGATTTTCTGATCATAATTTGAAAACCTAGCACCAGGGGGAAGTCACATAAAATTGCCAAGCACACATGGGGGCGTATTTACAAGGCCCTTGCACCAGGGGGAAGTGACTTAAAATGGCCAAGTACACATGAGGGCGTATTTACAGGCCCTTGCACCAGGAGGAAGTGACTTGAAATGGCCAAGCACACATGGGGGCGTATTTACAATGCCCTTGCACCAGGGGGAAGTCACTTAAAATGGCCAAGCACACATGGGGACGTATTTACAAGGCCCTTGCACCAGGGGGAAGTGACTTGAAATGGCCAAGCACACATGGGGGTGTATTTACAAGGCCCTTGCACCAGGGGAAGTGATTTGAAATGTGCAAGCACACATGATGGCGTATTTACAAGGAACTTGCACCAGGGATAAGTGATTTAAAAATGCCAAGCACACATGAGGGCATATTTAGAAGGCCCTTGCACCAGGGGTAAGTGACTTAAAATGGCCATGCACACACATAGGAGAGTATTTACAAGGCCCTTACACCACTTATGCATCATTTTTAACATTTACAATGTGGAGCACCATGGGGCAAAAACAGTACAGATGCATCATGCATCTATTCAACAAAAGCGACGCAATGCAGGACTCACATCGCAAGTAAATAAATTCTTATAAATTTAAAAAGCATTCCTTTTCCTTAAAAACGATTTTCTGATCATAATTTGAAAACACAGCACAGCTCCTATGTAGAAGCACACCTTGTCAGTACTAATACTTCACATTATCTACAATTACAATTTGTAAAAGAATGCAAAAGCTTTTTGGAAAACATAATGCAAACACTTGACACAAAACATCATTTTAAATGCACAGCTGGCTTCCTTATTTTCTCCAAAAAGCATACTAGTCTCTTTCTAAAATAAAGGAACCATATCTCACCTTACCAAATGCTTTTTGAATTTAAAAACAGTCTCAGAGGCCCTTGCACCAGAGGGAAGTGACTTAAAATGGCCAAGCACACATGGGTGCGTATTTACAAGGCCCTTGCACCAGGAGGAAGTGATTTGAAATGGCCAAGCACACATGGGGGCGTATTTACAAGGCCCTTGCACCAGGGGGAAGTCACTTAAAATGGCCAAGCACACATGAGGGCATATTTACAAGGCCCTTGCTCCAGGAGGAAGTGACTTAAAATTGCCAAGCACACATGGAGGAATATTTAGAAGGCCCTTGCACCACTTATGCATCACTTTTGACATTGATACTGTGGAGCACCATGGGGCATAAACAGCACAGATGCATCATGCATCTATTCCACAAAAAAGACGCATTGCAAGAGTCACATCACAAGTAAATAAATACTTATACATTTAAAAAGCATTCCTTTTCCTTAAAAACGATTTTCTGATCATAATATGAAAACACAGCACAGCTCCTATGTACAACCACACCTTGTCAGTACTAATACTTAACATTATCTGCATTTAGAATTTGTAAAAGAATGCAAAATCTTCTTGGAAAACATAAGGCAAACACTTGACTCAAAACATCATTTTAAATGCACAGCTGGCTTTCTAATTTTCTCCAAAAAGCATACTAGTCTCTATCTAAAATAAAGGAACCATATCTCACCTTAGCAAATGCTTTTTGAATTTCAAAACAGTCTCAGAAACACACCAATTTTTCTTTAGCAGAGCAAAAGGTATGCACTCCAGAGGCTGCAACCAAGAAAGGCACAGAAATGCTGATATTCATCACACATATCTCTCATGTCAGCCAATCAAAACTCTTCCCTCACTTTTTTCAAATCAACACCCTTCCCCCCTCTGCCCTTTCTGCCCTTTTTCCATAGCAACTACCTCCTGACAGACCTCTCGTGTTTACAAGTTCACACAACAATGTTTCAAATGAACTCTGAACTCTCAGTACACCTGCTAATCCATTGCAATCTTTCATAAAATCATTTTTTCTTAACCATTTAAATTACATCTTTCAAAGAACACATCCATGCACCCTAACTTTCTGTTTTCAGCAATGGAAATCCACTAATCATTGCTAATGAACCATTAGCACTGAAACTCCACAGTTTTTTTTCTTTAGAAACTCCTACTGTTTCAACTGCCATTTCATTCCCACACTTCATCTGACTGCAGCAGAACCTCCTCTCGCCATGTTTTCTGTCTGGATTCTTGGACATAGCTATATCCACTGGGCTCACAGGTATGCTGATAACAGAAATGTACACAACCTCAATTTCCAAAATGTGGATATCAAATGGATTGGGCAAAGAGGATTGAGATGTCACCAATTGATGCCATTGGTGAAAACCTTTTTGCATTTGCCAAACCCTGACCTCATAATAGTGCACTGTGGAGGAAATGATTTGGGCACTTTGACTGGGGTAGGTCTGAAAATGCTCTTAAAGGACACCTTTAAGCAATTAATGGCACTTTTCCCTCAAACTGCCTTGGCATATTCCAATATATGCCAAAGACAGAAATGGAGGTGGTCCAGTCAATTTTGTCCAGCAAATTGAGAAAGCGAGGAAGCATGTAAATAAGTCTGTTTCAGCTTATATGAGAGACCATGGAATGGGCGCCATCTACAACAATAACTTGCATTACTACATGCAAGATATCTACAGAGGAGATGGTGTGCACTTCTCAGATGAGGGAAACAGAGTTTTCATACAAAATTTAAGACTGTGTATTGGTACCTACTTATAAATACCTAGAACTTACACAGAACACAAAAGCTCCGTTCAGAGCTACCTTAACTATAATTAGTCTTTCCAAATTTCGAATGTACCTTTTTTCACTAATTTTCACTTATGTTCGCTTCCCGGTTCGCTACCCGGTTCGCGTACCGGCAGCTAACCGCGCGAAAAATTCATTTTTTTTTATTCCAACATATATGAGCCTCTTCAGCCACCCTCAGAAAACCTAGGGGGTCAGGATACGTCTCCCGTGCCCACTTATACCCATTTCCCACATTGTTTTTCCTCCATCTTGTGATTAAATTCAACCGAAACACAAAATGGGGAACTCCCGTTACGCTACCGGTGAGCGACCCGGTTCGCGTACCGGGAAGCGCTTCTACCGCGAAAAATCGTAATTTTTTTTATTTGCCCCATGGGACCCTTTAATAACCCCAACATCATTCCTAGGGGTTCAAGAGGGGTCTACCTTGCCCCTTTCATTAAATTCCCCCTTTGTTTTTCTCCTCCTCTTGTCTCTGGATCCTACCGAGAGACAAGATGGCGGCCGGTCCGGACTGTTTAGAATGTTGACAGACACCGGAGAGCCAATCAGCTTCGCTTCGCGAAGTTCCGTTACACGAACCGGAGCGCTAACCGGAGCGCTGTCACAGATATATCTGTTTTTTAAAACGTTAATTTCTCAAAATCCACTGGAGCACATATATTGAGACATAGCAAAGGCACGTCGGGCAAACCATATCTACAATTTTGCCAAGTTTCGTGTAAATCCATTCAGCCGTTCGAGCTAAAAGTGAGTCCAACCGCCCTATGGAAAACTCAATGTTAAAAACGCGTTTTGGGACCCCCCTTTTTTCTCACCCCCCCCTTGACGAAACCCCCCCAAATTTTAAGGGGCTGCTCAAAAACAAAATGTGCCATTTTCCTGAAAATTTCAGCCAATTCCGTCCACAAACGCCAAAGTTATTCGACATAGAATTTACAAAAATCCCATAGGAAAAAAATCCTAACTATATATACCTACTGGCGTAGGTAGCATGCGTCATGTGATCAAGGCCTCTGTGAAGGCCGAAACGTCATGCTGAGGTGTGCCGTCTCCTCGAGAAAATAAAAATACACTGCTCACCTGCACCTGAGGTCTCCTCTCTTCTTCCTGCGCTGCGGTATCCAGGACTGGGCTCCGGGCGAGAGGTAGCGGGGATTGCTACATATATATATATATATATATATATATATATATATATATATATATATATATTTATAGAAGAAATCCCAACCTGTCAATGGATGACAGGCTACGACAGGGTGCAGACCTCAGAACGCCACACCAAACAGTCAGAGAGGCTCACAAACGATCCAACTCAAGTGAGTATGCAGGAAAAACGTTTATTTTAGAAATGACGCGTTTTGCTCCACAAGGGAGCTTGTTCACATACAAGCACTCAGAAAAAAACTAAAAGTATATATACACAGCACAGGGAGGGGCTTGATTGAGGGAACACGCCCAAACAAGAAAAATACAAAAATTAATTAAAAGAACAGTGCACCTGAATTTTGTTTTTTAAAAGAAATGCAATGACATAAACAGTGAAATTCAGAAATAATCAACGACTCACAAAGCAATAATATTTGCTGTCAGACAGTAAGCTGATGGTGGAAAAATGCACAAGTGAAAACAAAATGTGGCCAGTAAATGCAAATGCAAAGATCTGACACGTTTTAAAAATGAACACATACAAACAATGACGATGGCAAAAATAGCTCGAAACACTGGCTAAATATTAGTGAAATACTTTGGAGATGGCACAGCAACAAGCAAACCATTCAGCCGTTCGAGCTAAAAGTGAGTCCAACCGCCCTATGGAAAACTCAATGTTAAAAACGCGTTTTGGGACCCCCTTTTTTCTCGCCCCCCCCTTGACGAAACCCCCCCCAAATTTTCAAGGGCTGCTCAGAAACAAAATGTGCCATTTTCCTGAAGATTTCAGCCAATTCCGTCCACAAACGCCAAAGTTAGTCGACATAGAATTTTCAAAAATCCCATAGGAAAAGAATCCTAACTATATATATATATATATATATATATATATATATATATATATATATATATATATATATATATATATATATATATATATATATATATATGTATGTATATATATATATATATATATATATATATATATATATATATATATATATTACCTACTGGCAGTCGCCAGTAGGTAGTTATAGGAAAGCTGCAACATTCTATTGGGAGTAACTTTGGCGCCGGTTGAGGAATCTGCCTGTAATTTTCCTTACATTTGCCTCGCTGTGCTCCGCTCCTTCCCTGAAAGTTAGGGGGGGATTTGTCAAGCGGGGGCCGAGATAAAAGGGGGGTCCCAAAATGTGTTTTCCCCATGTTAATTTCCATAGGGCGGTTGGACTCACTTTGGATTTCCACAAAACTTGGCAAAATTGTAGGGACTGGTAGCCCGATGTGCCTTTGCTGTGTCTAAAGATATGTGCTCCAGTGAATTTTGAGTAATTTAGGTTAAAAAACATATATATATCCGGGTGGATCCTAACCACACATCTGATCTGATTGGCTGTCAGCACTTCATCCAAGAAGTGTTGGCAGCCATCTTGGGACCAATATACATGATAGCACCTCATTAAAAAGCATTGTAGTTAATAGAGAGTTTAAGGACTTTAGTTACATTATAAATCATTTGTTGATGGTACCATACTCATTTTAGGAATTGTGGTGTGTTCTAAGGTGATTTTACCATGTGAAAAAGCCTTCTGCTGTGATATCATGAATCATGTTTGAAAGAAAACTAATATCTCATGATTTTCCCACAGTGGTTTGGAAGGGGATCTATAAGCTAAACTGAAAGCATATTTTCTGTAAATTCACATTATCTTTCTCAGTCACGTGAGAATGAAGTCTGACATTCTCAATAAAACATGTATATCCAACAAGGACAGAGACTGTCAGTTCATTCCTTTGTGTTCTACTGCAGCCTCCTAGAGTATTCTAAAGAACAACTAGAGCGCTAACAGTCCTACTTATTACAAAGGTATAGCACACCTGAAGCCATCGTGATGGGAAAAAAGTGGTAACACATAAAACATTTAATTTAAAAATGAACAAAATGAGGGGGTCTATTATGCCATAGAAAGTATTATTAGTGCTACAGAAAGAAAAATTAGGGCACATTCTGAGTGACTTCTCAAATCCTCTTCTATTTCATTAAAAAATACTGACATGCAGTCTCCCAAGATGGCCACCAGAGATAAAACAGCCCAAATGTAGCCCAAATATCACCCAGATGTAGGCCAAGTATAGCCCAATGATAGAATGTCCCAGAGTGTTCTGAAGAACAACTAGAGCGCTAGCAGTCTTACTTATGACAAAAGTATGGCACACCAGAAGCCATCTTGATTGGAATGAAGTGGTAAGTCTGAAAACATTTAATTTAAAAAGGAACAAAATGAGGGGGTTTATTTTGCCATAGAAAGTATGATTAGTGCTTCAGAAAGAAAAATTAGGGATCATTTTGAATGACTTCTCAAATCCTCTTCTATTTCATTAAAAAAATTCTGACATGCAGACTGAAACATGCACTTTGAATACCAGCAGCAGACTTCCCTGGTGAGCAGTAGCTTTACTACAGTGATCTAATGAGCAACTAGAGTGCTAACATTCAGAATTTCTGGCAAATGTGTAACACATCTGAATGCCTTCTTGAAGGAACCAAAGTAAACAAGCATTGAAAATGCAATAGATCTCGCCCTCGTCTAAGTTAAAGCTATTCTGTTTGTAATGAGGTGGCTTTTTAGCTTTGCTTTTATTCATGTTTTTTAAACTTTCATGTAAATAACATGCATCTGTATGCATATATGTGTATGTATGCATGCATTTATATTTGTATTTATATAGATATACAGATTATATATGTTTATATATGTATGTATATGTATATATATATATATATATACATACACATACATATATATAAATGTATATGCATATATATGCATATATATATGTGTATATGTGTGCGTGTAGAGAGAGGTAGAGAGGTAGAGGTGTAGAGGTAGAGAGGTAGAGGTAGAGAGGTAGCGGTAGAGAGGTAGAGACTAGTAGAGAGAGAAGTAGAGAGAGGTAGAGAGGTAGAGAGGAGAGAGTGAGTAATAGAGAGGAGAGAGTGAGTAGTAGAGAGTAGTAGAGAGCAGTAGAGAGAGTAGCAGAGAGTGAGTAGTAGAGAGTAGTAGAGTGAATAGTAGAGTGAGTAGTAGAGAGTAGTAGAGAGTGAGTAGTAGAGAGTAGTAGAGAGTAATAGAGAGTGAGTAGTAGAGAGTGAGTAGCAGAGAGAGAGAATAGTAGAGATTAGTAGAGAGAGAGTAGTAGAGAGTGAGTAGTAGAGTGAGTAGTAGAGAGTAGTAGAGAGTGAGTAGTAGAGTGAGTAGTAGAGAGTGAGTAGTAGAGAGAGAGTAGTAGAGGGTGAGTAGTAGAGAGTGAGAAGTAGAGAGTGAGTAGTAGAGAGTAGTAGAGAGTGAGTAGTAAAGAGTGAGTAGTAGAGAGAGAGTAGTAGAGAGTGAGTAGTAGAGAGTAGTAGATAATGAGTAGTAGGGAGTGAGTAGTAGAGAGAGAGCAGTAGAGAGTAGTAGAGTAGTAGAGAATGAGTAGTAGAGAGTGAGTATTTGAGAGTAGTGGAGTAGGAGAGAGTAAGTAGTAGAGAGTAGTGGAGAATATTCCAAAGTTTGGCACAGCACCACTTGCACAATAAGTCCAATCAAATCATATCACTTAGAGTCCTTATTGAAGCGCTGAATCTTGGTGTATATTCAAATGCTTTTATTTTCCTTAAGTTTATGTACCACAGCCAGCCGAAACTTTTCGTTCTGTACAACAGAACTTCTTCAGGGCGTTCTTATTTCTTTCAAGTTATGTCGGTATCCTGTTGTCATATAACTAGATATTTCTTCCAAATGTTAGACGAGACGTAAGTACATTCTTATTCAAAGTGATTAGGTATCAATTTTACCCACACAATTCGGGCAGACTTGAGTAATTTATAGCATCCTCAAAGTCAGTCTTTCAAAAATTCCAAAGTATAAGACATGATAATCCAAATCCAAATGTTTCTCAAGAAAAGTCATTTTCAATCGTTCAGAATATCGGTGTTTGGGCAGATATGACTCAGGGACCCCCAGTATGCAAGGGGAATTAGTCCCCCCTCTGCAAACGCGCCAGTGGCCTGCGTTGCAGAGAGGTGTAAAAAGGTGCATAGCCTCATTACACCTCTGTGCAATGCAGCCCCCTGGCGCATACTGGAGGTTCCAGGTGGGCTAGTTGGCCCCCAGGGACCCCTAGTATGCAAGGGGAATTAGTTCCCCCTCTTCAAACATGCACGGGGGCTGCGTTGCAGAGAGGTGTAAAAAAGGGTGTGGCCTCATTACACCTCTCTGCAATGCAGCCCCCTGGCGCATACTGGAGGCTCCTGGTGGGCTAGTTGGCCCCCAGGGACCCCCAGTATGCAAGGGGAATTAGTTCCCCCTCTGCAAACGCGGCTGGGGGCTGCATTGCAGAGAGGTGTAATAAGGGGCATAGCCTCATTACACCTCTGCAATGCAGCCCCCTGGCGCATACTGGAGGTTCCAGGTGGGCTAGTTGGCCCCCAGGGGCCCCCAGTATGCAAGGGGAATTAGTTCCCCCTCCTCAAACATAAACGGGGGCTGCGTTGCAGAGAGGTGTAAAAAGGGGCATGGCTTCATTACACCTCTCTGCAATGCAGTCCCCTGGTGTATATTGGAGATTCCTGGTGGGCTTTCAGGTCTTATATAGTTAGGAATTAGCATTAAAAAAACCTTTGAAATTCACTGAAAAAAACATAGGTTTCAGGCCTTATATAGTTAGGAATTAGCATTTAAAAAACCCTGCAAATTGACTGAAAACACCATAGGTTTCAGGCCTTATATAGTTAGGAATTAGCATTTAAAAAACCTTTGAAATTCACTGAAAAAACCATAGGTTTCAGGCCTTATATAGTTAGGAGTTAGTATTTTAAAAACCTTTAAAATTCACTCAAAAAACTATACGTTTAAGGGGTGTTATAGTTAGCTGGACATTTCACTCATACAAAACCATTGGAATTGCTCCTATATAGTTAGTTGTACTAACTATATTTCGCGCTGGGGGGGCGGAGCTAGCCGGCGTCAATGGCGGACGCGTAAGAGCGGAGCTCCTCGCCGTCGCCCGATAAAATCCTGCAATTGATCCTGTTCCAGCAGTGGCCTTCACGGACTGACAGCGGGGGTCCCCGCTGCTCACCTCGCCTGGGCTCCGGTGTGGCGTTGAACGAGGGCCGAGCCCGAAACACACACTTCAGGGACCTCCCCCGTGTGCGCCGGACCAGGCCCTAAGACCCCGGACTTTCCCCAACAGAGGGCCGCTCTACGTCACCCGACGTGCGGCCGCAGTGCAACTCACGCCTCGGGGACTCACGGAGCCCCGCGGAGAGACACTCGGACCTAGCCCCAGGACTTGGCAACAGGCATCGGAGGTGCTCCGAAGAGAGCGGAGGGGGGCAAGAACCCCCGCGGAGACGGCGATTCACCTGGGGAGCCAAGGGAGAGTCTGCATCAACCCCGACACAGCACTCCGGTCCCAAGTCGGCCCCCACCTGTCTAGCGGCTGGTCCTGATGGACGTGACTGCGCCTGAAACGGTGAGAGACGCAGACGCAGCAGTGTACTCGGGACTCTGGGGGCCGAGGAACTCTCCTGACACCGGTATCCCGTCTTGGCCTTGACCGCCCCTGCTGCGCGAGAAGGCAAAGGGATCGCCTTAACACATCCAGCTCGGGGGCGCACGTGGCCTGAACTGTTGCCGAGTAGGGAGCTCAGAAGGCATCGTCTTGACTGCAGGTCCCTTGTGGAGTGGACGCCGGGACCCCACGAGGTCAGAGGGGGCGCTGGGAAATTGAAGTGCGCATCCCCACATGACACTAAGACCTCCCCGAGGACAGGCGGGGAAAGCTAGCAGATACTGTCCCCAGGGACTGGAGCAGCCAGCGCGACCGCAGAACCCCCAGACACAGCGATGGGAAAGGGGGATAGAACCCAGACAAAGCTATCCTTCGACCAGCGGCGACAGAAGGAGCCGGAACCGCAAGTAGCTCAATCGCCAACAGCCGCTGGTGAACCAGGTACCTCTCTATGCGCGGAGATAAAGGGGATGCTCACAACGATGGAGAAGGGTCTGCAGGAAGGCATGTCTGCCATTGGCACTAAGATCGACGCGCTGTCCTACCGGATGGACCGTATGACAGAAAGGATGGACAAGCATGCGGAGAGGCTGGACATGGCGGAGCGCCGTTTGACAGAGGCGGAGGAAGCGCAAATGGAGTGGGACACTGACCGCAAGCAATTCAGTCGACTGCTGCAGGTCATCCAAGACAAATCCGAGGACTTGGAGGCGCGCTCTCGGAGCTCTAATATCCGCGTTACGGGAGTGGCAGAGACGACCCACACGGGTAAAATGGAACTATTCATAGAAAAGCTCCTTGTGTCGCTCCTGGGAGAAGACACATTTTTGCCAATGTTCATTGTAGAACGCGCCCACCGCACCCTCGGTCCACGACCTCCCCCGGGTGCTAATCCCAGACCAATCATTGCGAAACTACTAAACTACAGGGACAGGGACGCGGCCCTCAGGGCTGCCCGGGAGACAGGGAAATTACAATTCGAGGGAATGGACATATCACTGTACCCTGATTTCACGGAAAAGGTCCAGGAGGAGAGACGGCGGTTTGCCCCGTATAAACAGCAGCTCCAAGATAGGCCTGGACTATGCCCTGTTATACCCGGCGAAGCTACGCATCAACCGACAGGGCCACTCGCACTTCATCACTGACCCTAAAGAACTACAAAAATCTCTGAAGGTGTGGGCGAGGGAGCGCCGAGGGAGCCCAGAGACCCAGTCGACAGAGCCGAGGAGTAACAATGATCTTGAGGAGCAGGACTGACCAAGGGGTGCAAACCGGAGATTCGTAGAGGGACTACAGCCTAACAATCCACACGGTTCGCCCCTGGGAGTGCGGACGATGCTCTCACCATGATGTCACACTCAGGCGATTGGTCACAGCAAAATAATATGTAGGTGAGGGTATTGCAATGTGGGGCGGTGCTACTGAGGGGTCACACTTCTTTTGTTGTATACGACACAAGTTGCAATCAGAATCTAGGCGCTGGGCACGGGGGGAGTAAAGACACAGGATGCTTCTCCGGAGTCCGTGGGGGGGGGGACCCTTGACAGGCAGCAGCATGAGGTATATACCAGCCACTGTTGATTAATACAAGGAGGGCGATGGGGAAGGGGCAAAACAATGATAGTGCCTTGTGGTCCCAGCAGGAGGGGGACAGCAGTCGAACTTTTCTGGCTACCTCTGCCCCAGCGCTGTCAGCACTTATGGCTCTTGTTGAGCCTTGTTTGGGGATTCGATGTGGGTTTCTTGTAGGGGGGGGAGGGGGGTGGATTGGGGGACTCGGTCAGACCAGGTTGGGGTTGGTTGGCTGTGGGCGGGGGGGGGACTGGAAGGTTTGCGGTGGGGTGTTTTGGGGGGAGGGAATTCATGCGTGCTCCGACTTGTTGCTTTGCTAATGGGTGTTTGGCTGCTGCTGCATGTACTGTATACTTGGTGCTCTGATGCGCTTCTCACTGCCTACGAAGCGGGGTCTCTCAAGCTCCAGGGCATGTACAAGATTGTACACTGTGCCACTTGCCACGTGGTCTGGGAGGTGGGGGGTGTAACTCACTGCGTTGTTGGAGCCCTGTTACTATTGGGATTGCGAGGTGCGATATTGGGAACACACATGGTACGACACCATCTTGGTAATGGCTAACCTACCGCTTGGGGACGCGATTGGAGACACTGAGACCCTCAGAGCGCTGACATGGAATGTGAGGGGACTAAACGATTACCGTAAGCTCCGCAAGGTCTTGCACTACCTTCAAAGACATCAGATAGATTTGGCCTTGCTCCAAGAAACGCACCTTCCCAACACTAGTAAGATGCTTTCATATAAGGGACTCCAGGGGAACTCCACATATGCGGGCTTCACTACTCATGCACGGGGGGTCCTCACATGGGTCAACCCTAGATCCAAACTGCGCCTCACACAAATATGCGCTGACCCGGAGGGGAGGTTCGTGCTAAGCAGATGTACGGGTAAGGGGCAGAATCTAGTGGTCATGAATGTGTACAGGCCTAACTACGACTCTCCTGACTTCTACACTGCAATTGCGGGACATTGCGCGGAGTGGAGCACAGCCAGGATGCTATGGGGGGGGGGATTTTAATTTTATTTTTGACACTGAACTGGATAGATCCGCTGGTCCGCCCAGACGCCCGGCGGCTGCGGCGCTGCAAATGCAAGTCGAAATGGTGCGATTGGGGCTAGTAGACGTATGGAGGGAGAGACATCGGGACAGGGGGGTTACACACACTACTCTGCGTACCACAATATCCACACCAGAATAGACTACTGGATGTCCACGCACTCCCTCCTAGCGACGGTGAACAGCTGTAGGGTGCTCCCCCGCACACTGTTGGACCACTCCCCGATACTGTTAGTTCTAGACACCCATAGGCCGAGGATCCCCCCATTCACGTGGCGCTTCCCACCATACTCACTGCTGGACGAGACATTCAGGGGTGATCTGGGTGAGGAGATAGACATGTTCTTCGCGACCAACATAGGCTCAGTGGACAGTTTCCGGACGGTATGGGAGGCCTTTAAGGTCTACATCAGGGGGGTAGCTATGGCTAAGCACTCCAGCGTCCTGAAGGCCATTAGACAAAGACTGACACACCTAGAGGGGCAAATAGCAGAGGAGGAAAGGCGACATGTAGCGGGCACGACGCCGGTGGATGACGGAACTCTCCAGGAGCTCATGAAAGAGTTCCATGATGAGGCAGACAGGGAGGTCCGTCACCTGGGCAAATATGCTACTGCACGTGTGTATGGGGAGGGGGAACGACCTGGATCACTCCTTGCCAAGATAATGAAAGGTGCTAGGAGACGGCAGGTAGTCACGGAGCTGACTTCGGACGGGGGAGACTTGCTCACGGAGGAAGGGGACATTCTCACTGAATTCAGAAACTTCTACGCGGAGCTATTTACTACTAGGATATCTGGGGTAGAGGACCAAATCGATAACTGCCAGAGCTATATCAACATGCCGTTCCTTGAAAATTGGCAGAGGGACTTCCTGATGTCCCCTATACAACAAGAAAAGATCTCAGATGCGTTGGATGGCATGAGGGCTGACAGGGCCCCTGGGGCGGACGGCCTGTTGCCTTTTATAAGGCGTTCAAGGATAAACTTCTACCGCACCTCTCAACCCTATTTGATGACATCTGTGAGGAAGGCACCATGCCGCCCTCTATGAGAGAGGCAATAATAGTGACAATATTGAAACCGGGTAAGCCCCACAACCTTGTAGGCTCGTACCGCCCGCTGTCCCTCATCAATGTGGATGCCAAGCTCTACGCAAAAGTACTAGCGGCCCAGTTGGCGTTGGTGGCCCCTGAACTGGTTGCCCCTGAACAGGCAGGCTTTATACCATCACGCAACCTCACATACAATATACGGACGGTGATGGGAACCATACAGTACACGAAGCAGGACTCCAAAGCTATTGCGGTTTTCCTGGACATGGAGAAAGCGTTTGACTCCGTGAAGTGGCCGTTCCTGCGCAGAGTCCTTAAGAAACTGGGCCTGGGTGACCTCTTCCTCCAACTACTAGGTGCCCTCTACTACAAACCCACAGTGCGAGTCCGGCTGGGAGACACCGCCTCAGAACCGTTTGACATCAGCAGAGGCATGAGACAGGGATGCCCCCTCTCACCGCTACTCTATGACTTGGTGGCGGAACCTTTGGCCTGCGCAATCAGAGAGTATCACTCCTATGAGGCCATCAATTACCCCACCTACAAGATAGGGATATCCACATACGCTGATGACACCTTACTTTATGTCAGAGATCCGGCGACTAACCTCTCCTCTGTCCTGAGGGAAGTGGTCCGCTTCGGAGCACTCTCGGGGCTGAAGGTCAACTGGCCCAAATCAGTGGCGTTCCCCCTGACCCTGGTTACTGACCCCTTTGAAATGGAATACCCGCTCCAATGGTCCACAGAACCGATCGTTACTTGGGTATAATGACCCACACTGATCCCGAAATTATGATTAGAGAAAACTACAGTGTCGCCTATAACAAACTAGCAGACGATATTGAGCTCTGGATCAAGCTGCCACTATCACTAATGGGACACATCGCTATTATAAAAATGGTGGTCCTCCCGAGGTTTCTGTTTCTTTTTAATAACATTCCGGTCGTCCTATCTAAGGCTTTCTTCGCCACCCTTAATAAACTGCTCGTACGGTTGGCCTGGGCTGGCAAACAACCTAGAGTGAAATGTGAGGTCCTTAAGCTACCATTTGAACAAGGGGGTCTAGCTGCGCCAGATATGGAGCGCTATTATAGGCTTGCGCAGGCCTCCCACCTCCACACTTGGATTCACGGTAGCCAGGACATTCCACACGTGATTCTGGAGAGGCTGTTGGCTGACCCGGTCCCCCTTCCAGCGACAATCTGTGGCCCAGTGGACCGTAGAGTGGGAATCTTAGACTCCCTACTAGCCACTAATCACGCTTGGCATTCTGTACTACAGAGGCAAGACAAAGAGCTGATGTACACACCGAACATGCCGATCCACTGGGCACTATGGCTCCCCACGTTGGCGGAACCGGGGGTCTGCAAGGCCCTTCGAGAACTGGGAGCCTACACCTTGGGAGACCTGTTCGAGCATGGGAAAGTCAAGACGTGGGAGCAGCTGACTCGAAGAGGAGAGAGGCCCTCGTTGCTCCAGCGCTTCCAGTTTCACAGGGTACGGAGCGCATTCCTGGAGCTGTTGGGTCCTGACTAGGAAGAACCATCGGAGGTCCCGGAGCTAACTTATGTTATTGCCACCGCGGCGCCGCTAAAACTGATAACAAAACTTTACAAAATAGGACACGAACATACTGCATTTCAATACACTAGGGCGCGCTTGGCCTGGCAGACCGACTTGAAAGCCCAGATAGATGACAGCATGTGGGCACACTGCTATGCGGCCTCCAGGAAAATCTCTCTAAACGGACGACATCGCTTGGTCCACTTCAAATATTTGCAACGTGTTTATCACACGCCGGAGAGGCTACACAGGTACGGACTTCGTGACACGCCGGAATGTGAGAGATGCCATGCCCCGGTGGCTGACTTCCTGCATATGGCCTGGACATGTCCGGGGGTGCAGCGATTCTGGCATAGGGTATTTGCTGAAATGAGCACTATTGTGGAGATGGAATTGACTATGGACCCGGCCCTGGCCCTGCTAGGATTTGTGAAAAAGGTTCCCATTGCGGTGAGAAAAATGGTCAGCATGGGCATGCTCCTGGCCAAAAGAGTAGTGGCAATGTGTTGGATGAGGGGCCCACTACCGACACTGAGGCGCTGGTCCAGCGACATGCTGTATTGCAACACGCAATCGGAGCTCTATAGCGAGTTGCTCCCACCCCGGAGTCGGCCTGGGAACTTCTGGGCACTGTAACAGACCTACTTAAACTCTAGAGACTTGGAAGACGAACTCACTACACGGGAGGGGGAGGGACCCCCGGAGCCCCCCGAGGGGGACCCATAGGCAGTTGGGTGGGGAGAGGTGAGGTCAAGTTATGCCTCGGGCATAGACACTGGTGGAAGCAGTCAGGGAAGCGACTACTCCTTCACTCGACACTAAACCGGGGGGACAGGGTACACTTGAGGGCGGGGATACATGAGGTGGTCCTTTGGGCTGCTGGACAGGCCATGTGGCGCGGTCCGCATTACACCCATTGCTTACACACTATCACATACACGGAGCAGCAACTGGGGAGTCGGAGGGGCGGGATGGATGTTTGGAGGGAGGGCGGGGGGGGAGAAAAAGTTAAAATGTACTGTTTTGTATACGCAAGCACAGAGCGGGTCTACGTTTGCCAACAGAGAAATTTTGCCTTTGATGACTCTTCACTTGTTGGGAATATGCTTTATATACTCCTTGCCTATTTTTGTTAATCAGCATACATGCCTGTCTAAAGTGATGCCGGCCCGAGATGGGCTGTAGGCGAGCAGCTCTGTATGTATTGCATTTTGCTATCTTGAAAATACATTTTTTTAAAAACAACTATATTTCGCGCTTATATCGTGTGCACTCGGGTGCTTCCGGGTGCGCTTACGCCGTGCGTATCACGCGGACGCGGCCACGCGGTACGTCACGATGATGTTTTCGTTCACGGCAATAGTGCAAACGGGACGCTCACCGGTACGCGCACCGGGGCGTGCCGCTAGACTGCGCTTTCCGGTGCGCACACCGGTACGCGCACCGGGAGCGCTCCAGGGCATGAAAAAAAAATGAAGAATATACATAAAAAAAATTGTATTACATAAATATACAATATAGGATTCATTATAAAAATATTATATTTGATAGCAATATAAATTTGTCATGAGTGATGTCACTGACCATGTCATGAGTGATGTAATATGTGACGTCATCAGCAGTGCATTGCAGGCGCGCAAGTTATAGTGAGTCCAACTAACTATAACGTGGGAATTTCAATGGTTTTATATCAGTAAAATTTCCAGCTAACTATAACTGGTGTCAAACCTATGGTTTTTTCAGTGAATTTAATAGGTTTTTTAAATGCTATTTCCTAACTATAACTGGTGTGAAACCTATGTTTTTTTCTGTGAATATATATATATATATATATATATATATATATATATATATATATATATATATCCTTGGTCGCTGCTCCAAGGTACGGGGCACTCTTACGGCAGGTGCAGGTCCAAGCGCGTCGGAGCCTCGCGCTTCAAATACGAAAGCTCTACCCCTCCCGGTCCCGGGTGGGAATAAGGACAGCACACACGGGAATTCTCGTTTAGAAGCAACCTTTACTTGCACAAAGTAAAGGTTGTTTCTAAGTAAAGGTTGCTTCTAAACGAGAATTCCCGTGTGTGCTGTCCTTATTCCCACCCGGGACCGGGAGGGGTAGAGCTTTCATATATATATATATATATATATATATATATATATATATATATATATATATATATATATATATATATATATATATGTAATACATTCACTGAAACTGTAAACTGTAAATTGATACTTGTATAGCGCACTACTCACCCACAAGGGTCTCAAGGCGCTTGTACGAATACCGCTGTGGAACCCATCCTGGCTTTCCCTGTGAGGCGTCCACTCCTGGGCACCCCCAAGGTGGAGGCCAGGCATCCTTAGCGTTGTGGGGGCTGTTGTGGAGATTAAGCAAGCTATTGCCCAGAGTTGCAGAGTGGGACTCCATAATTAGAATAGGCACCGAGGCGAGAATTATCAGGTCCGTGGAATTTTGAGCCCAAGACCCGCCGAGGTGGGGAATTGAACCCTGGTCCCGGGCTAGACCTCTGCATCAGGGTCTGCCGCTCTAACCATTGAGCCACACTTCATACTATAACTATAACAGACATGTTATAGTTAGGAATTAGCATTTAAAAAACCTTTGAAATTCACTGAAAAACTATCGTTTTCAGACATGTTATAATTAGGAATTAGCATTGAAAAAAAAAAAAAATATATATATATATATATATATATATATATATATATATATATATATATATATATATATATATATATATATATATATATATATATATATATATATATATATATATATATATATATTACCTACTGGCGGTCGCCAGTAGGTATATATAGTTAGGATTTTTTCCCTATGGGATTTTTGAAAATTCTATGTCTAATAACTTTGGCGTTTGTGGACGGAATTGGCTGAAATTTTCAGGAAAATGGCACATTTTGTTTCTGAGCAGCTCCTGGAAATTTGGGGGGGGTTCGTCAAGGGGGGGCCGAGAAAAAAGGGGGGTCCCAAAACGTGTTTTTCCCATGTTAATTTCCATAGGGCGGTTGGCCTCACTTTTAGCCCGAACGGCTGAATGGATTTCAACGAAACTTGGCAAAATTGTAGGGACTGTTAGCCCGATGTGCCTTTGCTAGGTCTCAATATATGTGCTTCAGTGGATTTTGGGAAATTAACGTTTAAAACAAGATATATATCTGTAACAGCGCTCCGGGCTGCGCTCCGGTCCGCTTACTTTTCGCGAAACGGAATTTTGCGATGCGAAGCTGATTGGCTCTCCGGTGTCTGTCAACATTCTAAACAGTCCGGAGCGGCCGCCATCTTAACTCTCGGTAGGATCGAGAGAGAAGAAGAGGCCAAAACAAAGGGGGAAATTACCATAAGGGGGCATAGTAGATCCTCGTTGACCCCCTAGGTTTTATGTGGAGGTTTTAAAAGGGCCCAGGAGGGTAAAAAAAAACCAATTTTTTTTTTTTGGCGTGGTGAGCGCCAAGTTCGCGAACCGGGAAGTGTTCTGGGCAGCGGACTATAAGGATAAAAGAATGATAGACTTTTCTAATACTGTATGTTAATTGTTTGTTGTTTTTGTTGTTTTTTTGTTTTCTTTATTTTTAAAGTATTTTTTTTATTTTGATTGTGTTTCATAATTCATTAAATTTTCTAACATTTCAGTGTCAGAAATTTCAAAATTTAATATAGGGTGTAAATTGTCCTCATTTTGAAGCAGGTTATCCACTGCTTCAACACATTGTAGTAGTTCCTGGTCTCTACTTTGATCCATAAAATCATCAATTTTTTCTTGGCTGCTCTCCTCCAGTACAATTGTAAATTTAACTTGTTGCTCGCCTTCCATTTTGCCTGAAATTTTGATTAAAAAAATATATATTAGTAGAGATAGGGCACTGTTGGGAATAATTTTAGATAGGCAGTTTTTATCAGTGAATTTATCTTTTGGCAGTGTATAGTATCAGAGTGGAAATAGGACTATAAAAAAGTGTATGTGATTTAACCAAGACAAGCCTAACTCCATTCATAACTATAACAGAGAAGTCTATCTAAATCTATAACTACTATAGAGGGATAGTATATATCTATCAGAAAAAGTCTACCATATTAAGTTATAGTGCACAATATACTTCAGTTTTAAAAATAACAACTTACCTTCACAAACAAGTTGAATTGTTTGATAGCTATTCAAATGTGATGTACAAGTACAACAAGAAGTAGCAGTCAAAATGGCTGTGCTTTCTTCTCCTCCTTTATATATATACAGGTATATAACCAATCAAATGTTAGATAATAAAAGTAGAAAATGAAAGTAACATTTTCATTGGTTGTCAATTCCAACACTTCAGATGTGTTTTGTGAAGTAATTTACCTCACGGTACTTAGAGAGGTCTACAGGCTTAATGGCTAAATGGAATTTCAATCAAATTTGTGAAAATGAAAGGGATTGTTATGTAGTATGAGCTAATCTATATTTGGTGAGAGTGTCTCTAGTCGTATTTCTGTAAATTACTTTCCCACCTTTTTTTTGGACCGCTTCCCAGGAAGCGGCTCGGTTCGCGAACTTTAAGCATCACGGGGGTCCACCATTTTGTGTTTCGGTCGCATTAAGATACAAGATGGAGGACAAATAATGTTTAGAATGGGTAGAAGGGGTCATGGTAGACTTATCTTGACCCCCTAGGTTTTCTGAGGGTGGTTGAGGAGGCTTATATGTGCGGAAAAAAAACATTTTTTTAAAAAATTCCGCGAGGTTAGCTTTCGGTTCGCGAACCGGGTAGCGCCTCGGGGAGCGTAATTTGTGGAAAATTAGTGAAAAAAGTTAGAAAAAAATAATAATTGTGAGTGATCAGATGAAGGGTAGCTCTGAGAAGAGCTTTTGGGTTTATGGTACATTTAGGTACTTATAAGTAGGTACCTATGCACAGTCTTAAATTCAGAATGAAAATTCTGTTGCCCTCATCTGAGAAGTGAACTCCATCTCCTCTGTAGATATCTTGCATGTAGTAACGCAAGTTATTGTTGTACAAGGAGCCCATTCCATGGTCTCTCATGTAAGCTGAAACAGATTTGTTTACATGCTTCCTCGCTTTCTCAATTTGTGGACAAAATTGGTTGGACCACCTCCATTTCTGTCTTTGGCATATATTGGAATATACCAAGGCAGTTTGAGGTAAAAGTGCCATTAATTGCTCAAAGGTGTCCTTTAAAAGCATTTCCAGACCTACTCCAGTCAAAGTGCCCAAATCATTACCTCCACAGTGCACAATTAACAGGTCAGGTTTTGGCAAATGCATAAAGGTTTTCACCAATGGTATCAATTGGTGACATTTTAATCCTCTTTGGCCCAACCACTTAATTTCCACATCTTGTAAATTGAGGTTAGGTAAATTTCTGTTCTCAGCATACCTTTGAGCCCAGTGGATGTAACTATGTCCAACAATCCAGACTTTAAACATGGTGAGAGAAGGTTGTGCTGCAGTCAGATGAAGTGTGGTAATGAAAGGGCAGTTGAAACAGTAGGAGTTTGTAAAGAAAAAAAACTGTGGAGTTTCAGTGCTAATGATTCATTAGCAGTGATTGGTGGATTTCCATTTCTGAAAACAGAAGGTTAGGGTGCATGGATGTGTTCTTTGAAAGATGCAATTTGAATGGTCAAGGAAAAAACATTTAATGAAAGATTGCACTGGATACGCAGGTGCACTGAGAGTTCAGAGTTCAATTGAAACATTGTTGTGTGAATTTGCAAACATGAGAGGTCTTCCAGGAGGTGGTTGCTATGGAAAAAAGGCAGAGAGGGCAGAGGGGGGAAGGGTTTTGATTTGAAAAAAGTGAGGGAAGAGTTATGATTGGCTAATATGAGAGATATGTGTAATGAATATCTGTATTTCTGTGCTTTCAATAGCTGCAGCCTCTGGAGTGCATCCTGTTTGATCTGCTCAAGACAATTTGGTGTATTTCTGAGACTGTTTTGAAACTCAAAAAGTATTTGCTAAGGTGAGAAAAGATTTATTTAATTTAGAAAGAGAATAGTATGATTTAAGGAGAAAATGATGAAGAAAGCTGTGTTTTTAAAAAGTGGCTTTGTCTCAAGTGAAATACAAATAGATTTTGTTTCTTTGAGAAATTGTAATTGCATATTCGGTTTAGCATTCTGGCATGCAGTAACACAAGTTATTGTTGTACATGGAGCCCATTCCATGGGCTCTCATGTAAGCTGAAACAGATATGTTGTGTTTAAGATTTTTGAAAAGAATTACATTTTTGGATATGCTCTGCTAGAGCTTCATAGGTTGTTTGGGTCATATTTATAAGGCATTTGAGTGTCTAGGATGTTATTTTTCCCTTTTTAAATGGAAAGCATTCTTCATGGGGCAAGTTTGTTGTAAATATGCTCCCACCTGTGCTTTGCAAATTTAGATTTTGATTATGGGAGTTACATAGCCATGTTAATAATGTCCCAAAAATGGTGCAAGGGCATTCAATAAAACGCTTTCATGTGTCTCAAGGACCAATGAAAAGTTTTATAAACAAGTCACATGACCTGTTCCGCTCACGTTACGCGGTGCGCGCCGCGACCCGCATCGCTTCCGGTTCGCGGTCCGGAGCACTTCTGGGAGCGCTAACGCGGCGCGTCATAAGACGCATTACGCGACAAAGTGATACGCCGCGCTTCCGCAAAGCATCACAGTTGCGCAAACGAAACGTTTACCGGTTCGCGGACTAGGTCGCGGCATCAAGTTGGGCTAACGGAAAGCTTCCCAGTTCGCGAACCGAAAGCGAAGCAAAAAAATATTTTTAAAAAAATTATTAATAAACATCTAAAATATATTTTTGGATTTAAAGAAGAATACATTTTACAGCTTCAGATGTTAGCTTTTAAAAAACCAATCAAATTCACTGAAAAAACCATAGGTTATAGACCATATATAGTTAGGAATTAGCATTTACAAAACCTTGAAAATTCACAGAAAAAACCATAGGTTATAGACCATATATAGTTAGGAATTAGCATTTACAAAACCTTATTTTACTCGCACAAAACCATTGAAATTCCATATATAGTTAGTTGCACTAACTATATATCGCGCACCCGCAATCCACTGCTGATGATGTCACATATTACATCATTCATGACATGGTCAGTGACATCACTGATGACATCACTGATGACATCTCAAGAGACACTCTGTTCATCACCACCCCCTTTTCTAAATCGATTTTGGCCACTATAGGTGTGGCAGGGTATACTCAGACATGAGTCCCTTTCTCACTGCTCCATCAGGATTCAAGCAAGCCGGGCCGAAGAAGGCTGAAATGCCAGAAACCGGTCCCCGGTAGCTTGTCTCCTTTCTGGTGAAGAATTGGCTTGGTAGTTTAGTCTGCCCTGTTCCCATGATGCACTGGGCCAGGGACAGACTGATTTGCATATAGCCAGGTTCTGAGCTGGGATGGGGCAGTGAGATAAATAACGGTGATGGATCAAGCCCTGATCTTTGGACTGGGTAAGAGTGGTCTGTTTAACTCAGACACTCTGTTCATCACCACCCCCTTTTCTAAATCGATTTTGGCCACTATAGGTGTGGCAGGGTATACTCAGACATGAGTCCCTTTCTCACTGCTCCATCAGGATTCAAGCAAGCCGGGCCGAAGAAGGCTGAAATGCCAGAAACCGGTCCCCGGTAGCTTGTCTCCTTTCTGGTGAAGAATTGGCTTGGTAGTTTAGTCTGCCCTGTTCCCATGATGCACTGGGCCAGGGACAGACTGATTTGCATATAGCCAGGTTCTGAGCTGGGATGGGGCAGTGAGATAAATAACGGTGATGGATCAAGCCCTGATCTTTGGACTGGGTAAGAGTGGTCTGTTTAACTCAGACACTCTGTTCATCACCACCCCCTTTTCTAAATCGATTTTGGCCACTATAGGTGTGGCAGGGTATACTCAGACATGAGTCCCTTTCTCACTGCTCCATCAGGATTCAAGCAAGCCGGGCCGAAGAAGGCTGAAATGCCAGAAACCGGTCCCCGGTAGCTTGTCTCCTTTCTGGTGAAGAATTGGCTTGGTAGTTTAGTCTGCCCTGTTCCCATGATGCACTGGGCCAGGGACAGACTGATTTGCATATAGCCAGGTTCTGAGCTGGGATGGGGCAGTGAGATAAATAACGGTGATGGATCAAGCCCTGATCTTTGGACTGGGTAAGAGTGGTCTGTTTAACTCAGACACTCTGTTCATCACCACCCCCTTTTCTAAATCGATTTTGGCCACTATAGGTGTGGCAGGGTATACTCAGACATGAGTCCCTTTCTCACTGCTCCATCAGGATTCAAGCAAGCCGGGCCGAAGAAGGCTGAAATGCCAGAAACCGGTCCCCGGTAGCTTGTCTCCTTTCTGGTGAAGAATTGGCTTGGTAGTTTAGTCTGCCCTGTTCCCATGATGCACTGGGCCAGGGACAGACTGATTTGCATATAGCCAGGTTCTGAGCTGGGATGGGGCAGTGAGATAAATAACGGTGATGGATCAAGCCCTGATCTTTGGACTGGGTAAGAGTGGTCTGTTTAACTCAGACACTCTGTTCATCACCACCCCCTTTTCTAAATCGAGCAGCCTGCACGCAGCACATCCTTAGCCAAGTAAAACAATTCACCATGTATCCCAGCCAAACGCGTTTCTAGTGTCTACCTCTTCGTCAGTGGCTTTGTGAGCTGGCAAGTTTCAACAGCGTCTCAAGACACCTCGTACTTTTAAACTTCATCCCGCCCAGGAGGGCGTGGCCCACGGGCCTTTTGGGAGTCGTAGTCCGTGTCTCCATGTTACCCCAGTGGGTGCGCTGCAAAATGTCAATTGTCTATCAATGTAGGTGCCATTGACTGAGGGTTGCCGCTTCGCTTTGATGCTGCCGTTTGCCGCTGTGAACAGGCACCTTACTGCTTGGGTGCATGCTCTTACTCCTGCCGCTCGTGAACAGCATCCATGACGCTGTTTGCGGCCCCGCTACAAAAGGCAGTCGGCTCTTCCCCCGACCCTGGCAGGCCGTAAAAAATCCAAAACTTGCAGTTCCCAACGTGCGGAAAGAACCAGAGGGAGTCCAATTGACAGGCAGCAGATTTATTTTCAGACAGCAGCCTGCACGCAGCACATCCTTAGCCAAGTAAAACAATTCACCATGTATCCCAGCCAAACGCGTTTCGAGTGTCTACCTCTTCGTCAGTGGCTTTGTGAGCTGGCAAGTTTCAACAGCGTCTCAAGACACCTCGTACTTTTAAACTTCATCCCGCCCAGGAGGGCGTGGCCCACGGGCCTTTTGGGAGTCGTAGTCCGTGTCTCCATGTTACCCCAGTGGGTGCGCTGCAAAATGTCAATTGTCTATCAATGTAGGTGCCATTGACTGAGGGTTGCCGCTTCGCTTTGATGCTGCCGTTTGCCGCTGTGAACAGGCACCTTACTGCTTGGGTGCATGCTCTTACTCCTGCCGCTCGTGAACAGCATCCATGACGCTGTTTGCGGCCCCGCTACAAAAGGCAGTCGGCTCTTCCCCCGACCCTGGCAGGCCGTAAAAAATCCAAAACTTGCAGTTCCCAACGTGCGGAAAGAACCAGAGGGAGTCCAATTGACAGGCAGCAGATTTATTTTCAGACAGCAGCCTGCACGCAGCACATCCTTAGCCAAGTAAAACAATTCACCATGTATCCCAGCCAAACGCGTTTCGAGTGTCTACCTCTTCGTCAGTGGCTTTGTGAGCTGGCAAGTTTCAACAGCGTCTCAAGACACCTCGTACTTTTAAACTTCATCCCGCCCAGGAGGGCGTGGCCCACGGGCCTTTTGGGAGTCGTAGTCCGTGTCTCCATGTTACCCCAGTGGGTGCGCTGCAAAATGTCAATTGTCTATCAATGTAGGTGCCATTGACTGAGGGTTGCCGCTTCGCTTTGATGCTGCCGTTTGCCGCTGTGAACAGGCACCTTACTGCTTGGGTGCATGCTCTTACTCCTGCCGCTCGTGAACAGCATCCATGACGCTGTTTGCGGCCCCGCTACAAAAGGCAGTCGGCTCTTCCCCCGACCCTGGCAGGCCGTAAAAAATCCAAAACTTGCAGTTCCCAACGTGCGGAAAGAACCAGAGGGAGTCCAATTGACAGGCAGCAGATTTATTTTCAGACAGCAGCCTGCACGCAGCACATCCTTAGCCAAGTAAAACAATTCACCATGTATCCCAGCCAAACGCGTTTTGAGTGTCTACCTCTTCGTCAGTGGCTTTGTGAGCTGGCAAGTTTCAACAGCGTCTCAAGACACCTCGTACTTTTAAACTTCATCCCGCCCAGGAGGGCGTGGCCCACGGGCCTTTTGGGAGTCGTAGTCCGTGTCTCCATGTTACCCCAGTGGGTGCGCTGCAAAATGTCAATTGTCTATCAATGTAGGTGCCATTGACTGAGGGTTGCTGCTTCGCTTTGATGCTGCCGTTTGCCGCTGTGAACAGGCACCTTACTGCTTGGGTGCATGCTCTTACTCCTGCCGCTCGTGAACAGCATCTGGGATGGCTGGGATACATGGTGAATTGTTTTACTTGGCTAAGGATGTGCTGCGTGCAGGCTGCTGTCTGAAAATAAATCTGCTGCCTGTCAATTGGACTCCCTCTGGTTCTTTCCGCACGTTGGGAACTGCAAGTTTTGGATATATATATATATATATATATATATATATATATATATATATATATATATATATATATATATATATATATATATATATATATATATATATATATATATATATATATATATCTATGAACACAACCTCCTCCAAAAAGAAAGAGCAGTGACCCGAAGGGGAAGATAAAAGATAAGGAAGCACTTTAATGAAGGAAAGTCCCAGGTGAATGCATTTTGGTGTGTCAGCCTTCTTCAGCGCCCCTCTCAGTGAGCTTCCTCTGCTGCGGGGTAGGCAGTCCTGCCTCGCTGTAGATGTAGACACCTTGCTCCGCCCCCTGGTTTAATTAAGCTCTCCTGTGCAATCCCTCGTAGACGGACTGCATGTCCCAGAATGCCGCAATATGGTGCCTTCAGAACCGGAGATGCTTAGCGGGGTGACACATGAGAAGCAGGAATCGAGGACAGGCACAGCATCAGAAGCAAAGTAGGAGGTGGAACAGTCCAACAGTCCGGTGCCTTCACAGATCCCCCCTGTGACCGCCGCAACTTTTCCGGCAGAAATCCATCGCGGGGGCCGGCACAGGAATCCATGTAGCCCAAGAAGGAGGTTTGAACACCTCCCAACCGTAGTCTCCTCCTGGCGTTGTGGTGGGTACTGGACATATTTGTTACCACAATCCAAATCCAATGCTCTGCAGAGCATGCCAGGACGTCCAGACCACTTGGGCGACGGGGGTACACTGTAATGCGCCAAGGCTTGGCGCATGAAATATGAACACAACCTCCTCTATATATATATATATATATATATATATGTATATATATATATATATATATATATATATATATATATATATATATATATATATATATATATATATATATATATATATATATATATATATATGTGTGTTTGTGAGTATATATGTGTATATACATATTACCTACTGGCGGACACCAGTAGGTAGTTATAGTTAGAACCTAGTTTCCATAGGAAAATAATTTTTGGATTTGATAATAACTTTGGCGCTATTTGATGAATCTTTGGAAAATTCTCCCCCCAAAAAAGTCTATCCAGCTCAGCTCCTATCCTGAAAGTTTGGGGTGATTCGTAAAGCAGGGGCTGAGAAAAAAGGGGGTCCCAAAAAGCGTTTTCCCCATGTTAATTTCCGTAGGATATTTTGCGACGAGCTCCAGCCCGAAGTGCTGAACGGAATTACACCAAATTTGGCAAAATGGTAGAGCTTGGTTCAGAAAGCGACCTTATTTTTTAAATGGTGTACATCCATTCAGTAGTTTTTGAGAAAATCAAAAATAAGAGTCAAAAAATCAATTTCCCATAGGAAACTTTGTGCAAGGCTACAGCCGAAACTACTGAATGGAATTACCTCAAATTTGGCAAAAGGGAATTGCTTGGGTCAGAAAGCGACCTTTTTTTAAATGGTGAAAAATCTATTCTGTAGTTGTTGAAAAATTAGAGAATAAAAGTTTCGATATCTGGGCGGAACCTAAGTCCCGAGCACGAGCTTCACTCTGATTGGCTACCAACACTCCAAACCAGGAAATGTTGGCAGTCACCTTGTGACTCAGTAGAAGCGAGTCACCAGAAAACAGAGAAACAAAGATATAAAAAAAGAGAAGGGGGCAGGGTAGAAACACTCAGGGGGTGCCAGAAGGCCCCCAGGGCCCAAAAAAGTGGTAAAAAACAATAATTACCGCAATTCAAGCACGGGTTCTCGTGTTTTATTTTAATGAGGCCTCTGGGTGGGCTAGGTTCCGGGGGCATTTCTTAAATATTAATAGCGGGGGCTCGCAACCCTGGGGCTTCACTTATGTTGGGAGCGGGGTTGCGCTGCCCCCGTCCTTGAACCCTCCATTTGCTTATAACTTTGGCACCGTTTGACAAATCTTTATGTAATTTACGAAAAAGTTTCTCTTTTTTGATCAGCTCTTATCTTGAAAGTTTGGGACTGATTGGTCAAGGGGGGGGGGGCTGAGGAAAAAGGGGGGTCCCAAAACGTGTTTTCTCAATGCATTTTCCATAGGAAATTTTAGACAAGGCTACAGGTCAAACTGCTGAACGGAATTGTGCCACATTTGGCAGGGAAAAAGGTCTTGGTCCAGAAAGTACGCTTTTGCTTAAATGGTGTAAATCCATTTGGTAGTTTTTGAGAAAAACCTAATTTGACAGATATCGACATTTGGGAATTGTGACATGGATGTAATTGGCTGAGGGGTTACGAGCACGAGCTTGCAATTGATTGGCTGTGAACGGTTGAAACTGTCCTCTCTCCCTCTACAAGCCATCGGGCTGTAGTTCTACCTCTGTTAGGCAACACTCAAAATATACCGCAGCTCTGGCTGTACGAGATACCCCTTTCACGGTCCCTCTCCCTACATCACTTTCTCGCGGCTCGCTCCCCATGTCTCAGGTCCTCTCAGAATTTGTGGGAACAAGACACTCTTTTGGTTAGACACTCATACCTGTTCAGAATGTGAGTAACCAGAGACTTTGAATAGTTTAAAATGTTTTTTTAACTAACGAGCTCTGTAATGTAGTGCAAGTGTTAAGGTGAGCAAAGAAATGCATGTAAACAATACAATCAGCATAGTTACAGTTGCATAAAGTAAGAATGGGGAAAGGATATTATAATGTCAGTGGATTAAGGCAAATAGCAATTAACACCCTCCGTATCCTACAAACATATTTTAATATATTAGTTGAAGACATCTGGCTTATTCATTCTTCGTGCTACAGCAGAGCTACCCATGATTAGATATCCTAGAACAATGCGACTAATGTTCTCTCAGAATTGGTGGGAACAAGACAGTCTTTCGCTTAGACACTGATACCTGTTCACAATGTGAGTAACTAGAGACTTTGTATAGTTTAAAAAGTTTATTTCAACTAATGAGCGCTGTAAAATAGTAGTACACATGCTAAGGTGAGCAAAGAAATGCATGTAAACAATATATTCAGCATAGTTACAATTGCATAAAGTACAAATGGGGAAAGTATATTATAATGTCAGTGGATTAAGCCAAATAGCGCTTACCATCCACCCCGTGCTACAAGCCATGTTTATTGTATCAATGGAAGACCTTTGGGCTTGGACAGCGAACCCCCTTTCTATAGTCTTATATGATAGGATTTAAATCTCCGGACAAGCATAGCTCTTTCTCATAAAAAAGATTGTTCTCTAAGTGTGTGTCATTTGCATCCTGTGCAATATTAAAAGCACTCCAAATTTCAGAAGCGGAGGTTTGTTCCATGTTATGTTTATATATGTGTGGGACGTGCCTAAGCTGAACAACCAGCAATGTTGTTTTCTGCTCTTGAATTTGTGCGTACAGACGAGAACTCAGTGCACAGCAGAAATAGTGAAAGACAGACAGTTCCCATGCGAAGCAGCGGAAACAGAAGTGTTTACAAGAAGCAATGCATATACAGTCATGTGGGAAAAGCAGCTAAAATGGCTGTTATGCAAGGTACAAACTCATGCTAACTTAGGGATGTTCGTTGGCACCTTGTAACCCCCACGACAAACTTATGTGGCACCGCCAAATTAATCCATCAGTGTGTAAGAGCAGTAAGCTGCAACAGCTTCCAACAGGAAATCATTATTTTCGTCTGCAAAAGTAGACGCCATCCAATTCAGCAATTCGAAGGAGCAAACGTGCTCATTGATTATCAGTGCTTCCAGCCCCATATCAAGGCAACTTGCGTGGTACTCGATGTAACTCAGTGGGAGAAAATCTTGTGCAGCCGTACATACATCCCACTGAGCTAGTACAGCAGGTGCAGCAGTATATGCCATGAAACCAATACCAGAACATTCACGCTCATGATTCACCAAAGGGTTCATCAGTAAAGAAAAAACCATTCAGGCGATGCTGTGTTCGTGAGGCATAGATCCAACGCCCATTGCAAGGGACAGCACATGCATGAGAACACTGGCTGGATGCAAGTATACCAGGGATAGCGAAAAGACAAATTGTAAGCCGCGCTGAAAGTGGCCAGCAGCAAGGTACCATAATAGTCAAGCATGCAGTTGCAAAGTAGCTGTAGTATGGCTGAGTTGTGAATGAGCACAAGTGGTGCAGCCATTTCTGAGCATGCACATCAAGAGGAAAACTCTGGCAGCCAAAGCTAGTCGAAGTGGCAACCTGCTGAAAACACTCGCGAAAATAGAAAATAGAATGAATGAAAGCCGGGATCACACCAAAAATAGTTTGAAAACACGTTACAAGGCCAGATCTAAGAAGCTAATAAAATGCACTAACTTTGTTGTATGTGAAGCATTGAAACTATAATGAATTAGTTCAGCAAAATGTTGTGGGAGATCAGTGTTTAAAAGAATATGAACTTTTGTTGTTGTGTTGGCCACCTGCAGGACAGAAGTCTCAAAGTCAGAAGTGAAAGAAAGTTCTTTCTGGGACAATAAAGCTTTTATTTGGCTCAGCTTGTGGAAGTCTGCCTTCAAGGTTGGAATGGAAGGCCAAATCTAGGTATCGAAACTGCCTTGTGAGGGAGTAAACAGTACGTTTTCACAGCAAACTATACATTGTGACACAGTCTTAATGTATAGGATACCCTTTAAGATGCAGTAGCATTTTGTATTATTCCAGAGTAAATAAGTGCGATTACACAACATTGTTTCGTGTGTTGTTGATATTGTAGAGGATGATGTATGTGTGTTATAACATGGTCAGAATCAATTGCTGCTCGCGGTTATGCCTTTGGAAACCAGTGCATCGGCTCGCAGCTGTGCATCAGCGAGCTGTCGGCCCGACAGCTCTACCTCTGTGAGCCATCCGCTTAGCTCGTAGGTGTGTCTCTGCTAGCAGGCCTGATGGCCCGTAGCTCTCCCTCTGTGAGCCGATATATATATTCACTGAAAAAAACATAGGTTTTACAGATGTTATAGTTAGAAATTAGCATTAAAAACATTCAAATTCACTGAAAAAACAATAGGTTGTAGGCACTTTATAGTTAGAAATTAGCATTTAAAAAACCTTAGAAAATCACTAAAAAAACTGTAGGTTTCAGGAATATTATAGTTAGAAGGACATTTCACTAGTACAAAACCAGAGAAATTCCCCTGATATAGTTAGTTCAGCTAACTATAACTTGCGCCCCCGCAGTGCACTGCTGATGACGCCACATATTACATAATTCATAACTCGGTCAGTGGCATCACTGAGGACATCTCAAATTACATCACTGATGACATCATCCACGTCAAAATCTGATCCACCTCCTCACACTTTAATATAACCTTTGATTCACCCACTGTACCAGTTACTACATACACACTCACTGATTCCTAAGTCTACATACACATCCACTCATTCACAAATAGAATCACTCATAGATGTAGTCACTCATCAATACAACACTATCATGGGCATTCATACATCTATACAGACACTCACACACCACACATACCACCACTTAGCCAGAGTTACTCACACACCTAGTCAGTCATGCAAAGAATCAATCACACTCCCATTTACTGACCTATACAGGTATACCACACCACATCAGTTATTCAAACAGAAACAAATGCATACTTACTCTTTTATACAATCACTGATACAAGTACACACTCATCCATGCAGCCACTCTCACAACTCTCATGTATATTAATTTATATACTTCAACTTTCACATACACAGCCTTTTATATATGTAGTTACTTGGACATGTAGCATTGAGATATCCATTCTCTCAACAACACACCATACACACACTCACACTCATACAGATGTTTCCACATGCACTCTTGAACCTGTACACACAGTAAACCAACCACTCAAACATCTTTGCACAGACTCACACACCTCCCACGCACCCACATCCACACCCAGGCACCCATACAGATACTCAGACAACCAATCAATAACCCATATAGATCCTCATTTAGCTACACACCAACCCATGCAACCGTTACACTCCAACTGACAAACTAAACTGTGTGAATGTCTGTATCAGTACTAACCTGTACATTCAGTAAGACACATGTAATCACTCACTTAAACAGTCAGTCACACACCTACTAAATCTTCCATCCAGACACTTATACACCCACTCATTCTTCAATACACCTTGGCATATATATAATACATATTTAAACTGTATAGAAGCACACATTCACTGGATGATGTCATCAGTGATGTAATTTGAGATGTCATCAGTGATGTCATCAGTAATGTCACTGACCATGTCATGAATGATGTAATATGTGACATCATCAGCAGTGCATTGTCGGGCGCGAGTTATAGTTAGC
Source organism: Lissotriton vulgaris (assembly GCF_964263255.1). Lineage (NCBI taxonomy): Eukaryota > Metazoa > Chordata > Amphibia > Caudata > Salamandridae > Lissotriton > Lissotriton vulgaris. The sequence continues at coordinate 85,120 of NW_028250307.1, read as the reverse complement.
TGAACAAACTATAATGGGGGAATTTCTCTGGTCTTGTACTAGTTAAATGTCCAACTAACTATAACGTCCCTGAAACCTATTGTTTTTTCAGTGAATTTCTAATGCTTTTAAATGCTAATTTCTAACTATAACGTGCCTGAAACTTATGGTTTTTTCTGTGGGAATTTTTTTTTTTAAAATAAATAAAAAATGTATATATATATATATATATATATATATATATATATATATATATATATATATATATATATATTAGAACAGGGTTTCATCCCGGAGGAAAAAACAGTTGGTCACACCTGGGAGCCTCGTTTCAGTAGCTTTTTATTGAGGTTAAAACAAGCAGCTTGTGGCTTATGTCCGACATGTTTCGTTCCGCCTGGAACTTTTTCAAGGTAAGCCTTTGCTCAGCGTCACACCACAGATCGATTTTCAATGCCTTTTTATTTGCCTCCAGTGGCATTCATTAGCGGAATCACTTCCTGTGAAAAATGCATTGTGGTACTTGTGGTCGTGCTCCGGTTACAGACCCTGCATTACATCGTCCGCGTTCTTCACAAGTTGTTTTATTCGGTTTCGTGTCTCCCTCAGTGTTGTTATCAACAGTTAATTATTTTTTGACACGAGAGGTCGGACAGTGCTTTGAAGAGCCTGTAATTCATTTAAAAACCCTCCAGTGGGTTGAGCACTGCGCTGCTGTTCTGGCGACGCTTGCTTCGAGTACCTCGGTAAAATGATCGGCTTCCTCGGGTCAGTCTGCATCAAGACTGACACCTCTCCAATGCCGAGATTCAGTCCTCGGTGGCGCCCTTCTCCCTTCTTCGGTTTTTCCGATTCCGCAAAGTGGCTCAAGGCGGGAGAAGGCTGGCGCTCTTGTGGCGGTGTGAATCCATTCGGCTGAACCACGCCGATACGTATTAGAACAGGGTTTCATCCCGGAGGAAAAAACAGTTGGTCACACCTGGGAGCCTCGTTTCAGTAGCTTTTTATTGAGGTTAAAACAAGCAGCTTGTGGCTTATGTCCGACATGTTTCGTTCCGCCTGGAACTTTTTCAAGGTAAGCCTTTGCTCAGCGTCACACCACAGATCGATTTTCAATGCCTTTTTATTTGCCTCCAGTGGCATTCATTAGCGGAATCACTTCCTGTGAAAAATGCATTGTGGTACTTGTGGTCGTGCTCCGGTTACAGACCCTGCATTACATCGTCCGCGTTCTTCACAAGTTGTTTTATTCGGTTTCGTGTCTCCCTCAGTGTTGTTATCAACAGTTAATTATTTTTTGACACGAGAGGTCGGACAGTGCTTTGAAGAGCCTGTAATTCATTTAAAAACCCTCCAGTGGGTTGAGCACTGCGCTGCTGTTCTGGCGACGCTTGCTTCGAGTACCTCGGTAAAATGATCGGCTTCCTCGGGTCAGTCTGCATCAAGACTGACACCTCTCCAATGCCGAGATTCAGTCCTCGGTGGCGCCCTTCTCCCTTCTTCGGTTTTTCCGATTCCGCAAAGTGGCTCAAGGCGGGAGAAGGCTGGCGCTCTTGTGGCGGTGTGAATCCATTCGGCTGAACCACGCCGATACGTATTAGAACAGGGTTTCATCCCGGAGGAAAAAACAGTTGGTCACACCTGGGAGCCTCGTTTCAGTAGCTTTTTATTGAGGTTAAAACAAGCAGCTTGTGGCTTATGTCCGACATGTTTCGTTCCGCCTGGAACTTTTTCAAGGTAAGCCTTTGCTCAGCGTCACACCACAGATCGATTTTCAATGCCTTTTTATTTGCCTCCAGTGGCATTCATTAGCGGAATCACTTCCTGTGAAAAATGCATTGTGGTACTTGTGGTCGTGCTCCGGTTACAGACCCTGCATTACATCGTCCGCGTTCTTCACAAGTTGTTTTATTCGGTTTCGTGTCTCCCTCAGTGTTGTTATCAACAGTTAATTATTTTTTGACACGAGAGGTCGGACAGTGCTTTGAAGAGCCTGTAATTCATTTAAAAACCCTCCAGTGGGTTGAGCACTGCGCTGCTGTTCTGGCGACGCTTGCTTCGAGTACCTCGGTAAAATGATCGGCTTCCTCGGGTCAGTCTGCATCAAGACTGACACCTCTCCAATGCCGAGATTCAGTCCTCGGTGGCGCCCTTCTCCCTTCTTCGGTTTTTCCGATTCCGCAAAGTGGCTCAAGGCGGGAGAAGGCTGGCGCTCTTGTGGCGGTGTGAATCCATTCGGCTGAACCACGCCGATACGTATTAGAACAGGGTTTCATCCCGGAGGAAAAAACAGTTGGTCACACCTGGGAGCCTCGTTTCAGTAGCTTTTTATTGAGGTTAAAACAAGCAGCTTGTGGCTTATGTCCGACATGTTTCGTTCCGCCTGGAACTTTTTCAAGGTAAGCCTTTGCTCAGCGTCACACCACAGATCGATTTTCAATGCCTTTTTATTTGCCTCCAGTGGCATTCATTAGCGGAATCACTTCCTGTGAAAAATGCATTGTGGTACTTGTGGTCGTGCTCCGGTTACAGACCCTGCATTACATCGTCCGCGTTCTTCACAAGTTGTTTTATTCGGTTTCGTGTCTCCCTCAGTGTTGTTATCAACAGTTAATTATTTTTTGACACGAGAGGTCGGACAGTGCTTTGAAGAGCCTGTAATTCATTTAAAAACCCTCCAGTGGGTTGAGCACTGCGCTGCTGTTCTGGCGACGCTTGCTTCGAGTACCTCGGTAAAATGATCGGCTTCCTCGGGTCAGTCTGCATCAAGACTGACACCTCTCCAATGCCGAGATTCAGTCCTCGGTGGCGCCCTTCTCCCTTCTTCGGTTTTTCCGATTCCGCAAAGTGGCTCAAGGCGGGAGAAGGCTGGCGCTCTTGTGGCGGTGTGAATCCATTCGGCTGAACCACGCCGATACGTATTAGAACAGGGTTTCATCCCGGAGGAAAAAACAGTTGGTCACACCTGGGAGCCTCGTTTCAGTAGCTTTTTATTGAGGTTAAAACAAGCAGCTTGTGGCTTATGTCCGACATGTTTCGTTCCGCCTGGAACTTTTTCAAGGTAAGCCTTTGCTCAGCGTCACACCACAGATCGATTTTCAATGCCTTTTTATTTGCCTCCAGTGGCATTCATTAGCGGAATCACTTCCTGTGAAAAATGCATTGTGGTACTTGTGGTCGTGCTCCGGTTACAGACCCTGCATTACATCGTCCGCGTTCTTCACAAGTTGTTTTATTCGGTTTCGTGTCTCCCTCAGTGTTGTTATCAACAGTTAATTATTTTTTGACACGAGAGGTCGGACAGTGCTTTGAAGAGCCTGTAATTCATTTAAAAACCCTCCAGTGGGTTGAGCACTGCGCTGCTGTTCTGGCGACGCTTGCTTCGAGTACCTCGGTAAAATGATCGGCTTCCTCGGGTCAGTCTGCATCAAGACTGACACCTCTCCAATGCCGAGATTCAGTCCTCGGTGGCGCCCTTCTCCCTTCTTCGGTTTTTCCGATTCCGCAAAGTGGCTCAAGGCGGGAGAAGGCTGGCGCTCTTGTGGCGGTGTGAATCCATTCGGCTGAACCACGCCGATACGTATTAGAACAGGGTTTCATCCCGGAGGAAAAAACAGTTGGTCACACCTGGGAGCCTCGTTTCAGTAGCTTTTTATTGAGGTTAAAACAAGCAGCTTGTGGCTTATGTCCGACATGTTTCGTTCCGCCTGGAACTTTTTCAAGGTAAGCCTTTGCTCAGCGTCACACCACAGATCGATTTTCAATGCCTTTTTATTTGCCTCCAGTGGCATTCATTAGCGGAATCACTTCCTGTGAAAAATGCATTGTGGTACTTGTGGTCGTGCTCCGGTTACAGACCCTGCATTACATCGTCCGCGTTCTTCACAAGTTGTTTTATTCGGTTTCGTGTCTCCCTCAGTGTTGTTATCAACAGTTAATTATTTTTTGACACGAGAGGTCGGACAGTGCTTTGAAGAGCCTGTAATTCATTTAAAAACCCTCCAGTGGGTTGAGCACTGCGCTGCTGTTCTGGCGACGCTTGCTTCGAGTACCTCGGTAAAATGATCGGCTTCCTCGGGTCAGTCTGCATCAAGACTGACACCTCTCCAATGCCGAGATTCAGTCCTCGGTGGCGCCCTTCTCCCTTCTTCGGTTTTTCCGATTCCGCAAAGTGGCTCAAGGCGGGAGAAGGCTGGCGCTCTTGTGGCGGTGTGAATCCATTCGGCTGAACCACGCCGATACGTATTAGAACAGGGTTTCATCCCGGAGGAAAAAACAGTTGGTCACACCTGGGAGCCTCGTTTCAGTAGCTTTTTATTGAGGTTAAAACAAGCAGCTTGTGGCTTATGTCCGACATGTTTCGTTCCGCCTGGAACTTTTTCAAGGTAAGCCTTTGCTATATATATATATATATATATATATATATATTACCTACTGGCGATAGCCAGTAGGTATATATAGTTAGGATTTTTTTCCTATGGGACTTTTGAAAATTCTATGTCTAATAACTTTGGCGTTTGTGGACGGAATCGGCTGAAATTTTCAGGAAAATGGCACATTTTGTTTCTGAGCAGCTCCTGAAAATTTGGGGGGGGTTCGTCAAGGGGGGGCCGAGAAAAAAGGGGGGTCCCAAAACGCCTTTTTCCCATGTTAATTTCCATAGGGCGGTTGGACTCACTTTTAGCCCGAACGGCTGAATGGATTTTCACGAAACTTGGCAAAATTGTAGGGACTGTTAGCCCGATGTGCCTTTGCTAGGTCTCAATATATGTGCTTCAGTGGATTTTGAGAAATTAACGTTTAAATCAAGATATATATCTGTAACAGCGCTCCGGGCAGCGATCCGGTTAGCGAACTTTTCGCGTATCGGAACTTTGCAAAGCGAAGCTGATTGGCTCTCCGGTGTCTGTCAACATTCTAAACAGTCCGGTGCGGCCGCCATCTTGTCTCTCGGTAGGATCGAGAGACAAGAGGAGGCCAAAACAAAGGGGGAAATGAAGGAAAGGGGGCAAGGTAGACCCCTCCTGACCCCCTGGGATTGATGAGGGGGATATTATAGAGCCACGCCGGGCCCAAAAAAAAAAAAAAAAAAAATCCGATTTTTTCGCCGTAGAGACGCGTCTTGGTTCGCGAACCGGGCAGCTAACCGGGCAGCTAACCGGGAAGCTAACCGTCAGTGTAACCCAAAAAAAAAAAATCCGATTTTTTCGCCGTAGAGACGCGTCTTGGTTCGCGAACCGGGCAGCTAACCGGGCAGCTAACCGGGAAGCTAACCGGCAGTGTAACCCAAAAAAAAAAATCCGATTTTTTCGCCGTAGAGACGCGTCTTGGTACGCGAACCGGGCAGCTAACCGGGCAGCTAACCGGGAAGCTAACCGGCAGTGTAACGGGAGTCTGAGGAGTAGCTGATTGGCTGTCAATATTGTAAACAGTCCGGAGCGGCCGCCATCTTGTCTCTCGGTAGGATCGAGAGACAAGAGGAGGCCAAAACAAAGGGGGAAATGAAGGAAAGAGGGCAAGGTAGACCCCTTCTGACCCCCTAGGATTTATGAGGGGGATATTATAAAACCACGTGGGGCCAAAAAAAAACAAACAAAAAAATCCGATTTTTTCGCCGTAGAGACGCGTCTTGGTACGCGAACTGGGCAGCTAACCGGGCAGCTACCGGGAAGCTAATCGGCAGTGTAACGGGAGTCTGAGGAGAAGCTGATTGGCTGTTATCATTGTAAACAGTCTGGAGCGGCCGCCATCTTGTCTCTCTGTGGGATCGAGAGACAAGAGGTGGAAAAAAAAAAGGTGTAAATGAATGAAAGGGGTAAGGCAGACCCCTCCTGAACCCCTAGGATTGATGAGGGGGCTATTAAAGTTCCCTGGGGGGTGAAAAAAAAAAATGTGCGATTTTCGCGGTAAAGGTGCTTCCTGGTACGTTAACCGGGCAGCTAACCGGCAGCGTAACGGGAGTCCGACATATTGTGTTTTTTGAACGTTTGTGATATGTGCACGTGTGGATTTTGTCTAATTAAGGTTAAAAAATATATATATATCTTTAAGCGTGTTCTGGCGCGCTTACGTTTTGGGTTTGGTTTGCGCTGCAGAGACGATACGTCACGGTTATGCGATGCATCATGAGGCGTCTCACGGGCTACGTGATACGTCACTTAATAAAGAATATATTTTACAGCTATAGATATTAGCTTTTAAAAAACCAATGAAATTCACAGAAAAAACCATAGGTTATAGACCATATATAGTTAGGAATTTGCATTTACAAAACCTTGAAAATTCACTGAAAAAACCATAGGTTATAGACCATATATAGTTAGGGATTAGCATTTAAAAAACCTTATTTTATTTGCACAAAACCATTGAAATTCCATATATAGTTAGTTGCACTAACTATATATCGCGGACCCGCAATCCACTGCTAATGATGTCACATATTACATCATTCATGACATGGTCAGTGACATCACTGATGACATCACTGATGACATCTCAAATGACATCACTGATGACATCACTGATGACAACACCCAGTGACTGTATGTTTCTGTAAAGTTAAAATATGTCTTACATATTGAAGAATGAGTGGATGTATAAGTGTCTGGATGAAGGATTTAGTAGGTGCATGACTGACTGTATGAGAGAATGATTAAATGTGTCTCACTGAGTGCATGGGTTAGTGATTAAAGTGTCTTAATTTGGCAATCAATATTTATGTTCTTCTGTAAACTGCTGCATGTTTAAATCAGTAGCTATATCAGTAACTATATGGGTTATTGAATGGTTGCCCAAGTATTTGTATGGGAGACTGAGTGTGTGTGTGGGTGGCTGGGAGGTGTATAACTCTGTGCATAGATGTGTGAGCGGTTGATTCCCTAGGTGTATGGGTTCAAAAGTGCATGTAGAAACAGCTGTATGGACAGTTGACTGTGTGCATGAGTATATTGGTGAGTGAATGGATATCTCAGTTCTACATGTCAAAGTAAGTACATATGTAAAGCACACTCCATGTGAGAGTTGACATATATAAATAACTGAACATAAGAGTCAGTGAATGTGAGAGTGGCTGTATGAATCATTGTGAACTTGTATCAAGGATTGTATAAGAGAGTAAATATGTGTTAGTATATGTTTGAATAAGTAAGGTGTGTATAACTGTATAGTTAAGGAAATGGAGATGTGATTGATTCTTTGCATGACTGAATAGGTGTGTGAGTAACTCCATGGATGTGTGATAGTCTGTGAGTGCCTGTTTACACTGAGTGTATCAAAGGTTATATTAGAGTCTGAAGATGTATTATCACATAAATGATATCATCAGTGATGTAATCAGTAATGTCAAATGAGATGTCAGTGATGTCATCAGTGATGTCATTTGAGATGTCATCAGTGATGTCATCAGTGATGTCATTTGAGATGTCATCAGTGATGTCATCAGTGATGTCACTGACCATGTCATGAATGATGTAATATGTGACATCATTAGCAGTGGATTGCGGGTCCGCGATATATAGTTAGTGCAACTAACTATATATGGAATTTCAATGGTTTTGTGCAAATAAAATAAGGTTTTTTAAATGCTAATCCCTAACTATATATGGTCTATAACCTATGGTTTTTTCAGTGAATATATATATATATATATTACCTACTGGCTATCGCCAGTAGGTATATATAGTTAGAATTTTTTCTCTATGGGACTTTTGAAAATTCTATGTCTAATAACTTTGGCGTTTGTGGACGGAATCGGCTGAAATTTTCAGGAAAATGGCACATTTTGTTTCTGAGCAGCCCCTGAAAATTTGGTGGGGTTTCGTCAAGGGGGGGCTGAGAAAAAAGGGGGGTCCCAAAACGCGTTTTTTGCATTGAGTTTTCCATAGGGCGGTTGGACTCACTTTTAGCTCGAACGGCTGAATGGATTTGCACGAAACTTGGCAAAATTGTAGGGACTGTTAGCCCGATGTGCCTTTGCTAGGTCTCAATATATGTGCTCCAGTAGTTTTTGAGAAATTAACGTTCAAACCAAGATATATATCTGTAACAGCGCTCTGGGCAGCGATCCGGTCCGCTTACTTTTCGCTTATCGGAACTTTGCGCGCAGAAAGCTGATTGGCTCTCCGGTGTCTGTCAACATTCTAAACAGTCCGGAGCGGCCGCCATCTTGTCTCTCGGTAGGATCGAGAGAGAAGAAGAGGTGGAAAACGAAAGGGGAATTTAATGAAAGGGGGCAAGGTATCCCCCTCTTGACCCCCTAGGAATGTTGTTGGGGTTATTAAAGGGTCCCGTGGGGAAAATAAAAAAAAATGATTTTTCACGGTAGAAGCGCGGCCGCGAACTGGTAGCGAAACGGGAATTCGCCATTTTCTGCTTCGTTAATTAAATTACTAGTTATAAGTGGGTGCGGGAGACGTATCCTAATCCCCTATGTTTTCTGAGGGTGGCTGAGGAGGCTGATATATGTTGATACATCTCTTCCAGCGGCTGTGCGTGAGCTTTTTTTTTTTTTTGCTGCGTGACAGTCCGGAGCGGCCGCCATCTTGTCTCTCGGTAGGATCGAGAGAGAAGAAAAGGTGAAAAACTAAGGGGGAATTTAATGAAAGGGGGCAAGGTATCCCCCTCTTGACCCCCTAGGAATGTTGTTGGGGTTATTAAAGGGTCCCGTGGGGAAAATAAAAAAAAAATGATTTTTCACGGTAGAAGCGCTTCACGGGCCGCGAACTGGGCCGCAAACTGGTAGCGAAACGGGAATTCGCCATTTTGTGCTTCGTTAATTAAAGTACTAGGTATAAGGGGGTGCGGGAGACGTATCCTAATCCCCTATGTTTCCTGAGGGTGGCTGAGGAGGCTGATATATGTTGATACATCTCTTCCAGCGGCTGCGCCATCTTGCCTTTTTTCGAATGCCACAATTTTGTCGTGCACGGCAGCCATTTTAGATGCCAGGCTGGTCCCAGGCTATCACCTAACCCTGCGGATGTAGTTTATGGCCCCAGCTGTAGAGAATTCAGACATGCCAATCCTCCTGATTCAGGCGTGTGAGTACTGATTTCAGTGCTAGTCTCCCGCCTCCCGATTTCTGCAAGCAAAAACCCGGGGGCATATTATGAACAACTAGCGATAATTTTTGTCTCTAACTTGTTTAGAGACAAAAATTATCGCCGCACATCGGCGATTTTTATCGCAGATAAACCTTGCTATTATCGCAGAAAAGTCAGCGATATTCATGTATTATCGACCTAATGCTCTTAGCCATGTTATCCACCTCCCATTGGATAACATGGCTAAGAACTGCTCAGGGCAGGTGTTAGATTTTGAAGATATTCGCGCTTAGCGCGAATATCTCCAAAAGTTGGTAATAGAAGGTAGCGATGTTAGGGACTGTTTCCAGTCGCTAACATCTTGGCACGCCACTTTGCATGTCATTAGTGATAAGTATCACTGACATGCAAAGCGGGGCCCAAGATGGTCGCTATCTCCTTTTAGCTGTCACTAACTGGTGTTAGCGACAGCTTGGTAATAGGGAAATAATTTTATCTCCGCTTTCATGGCTTTTAAAACCAAAAAAGCGGAGATAAACCCCCTTGATAATATGCCCCACGATTCCTTGGGGGTTTCAGCTGACAGGGCTTGGTATTGTGTTACAAGGTAATTTTTCCATGAAACGTCAGAGGGTCGATGCAGGGGTTCTAGAAGAGGTGATAAACCATTTAAGCCTCATGAACAAGCGCATGGTCTTTTAAAGATTTGTGAAGTACTCGGGGCGGCGGTGTGTGTGTGCCCTCTTTCAGGAGCGGGCGGGGGGGCACTGCCAGCAACTTGCCAGGTCAGGTAGTGTTCAACACGTGCATCACCCTTTCTCTGCCTGCTATTGCGCTCCATGCTTCGGAAAGGTAAGAAAAAGAACGTGCATTTGAGTTTGAAATGTCCGATCCTGCAGCAGCACACTTCCAAAGCCCACACATGACAATAACCCGATTCAAGGCCCCATTCACCCGTTTATAAAAAAATAGATAACACTCCAACAAAGTAAGGTTATAAAACTTTATTAACTACTAACTTTAACGAACGGAACAAAAACTAAAAACATTTAAACATTTCTCAACACAAAAAGCAACAATGGTTAGAAGCTGTCTTTTGTGCGAATAGTCCCAAGGCAGCACAACGTGCAGAGTTCTGGACGGCACCCAGGTGATGTCGCCTGGGTGCCGCACTGGTTTAGGGATCCTACAATGCTGCTCCGAAAATTGGCGTGGGGCGTCCCGGGTGGGGCGGGGGGAGGCCTCGTCAGTAGCGGTCTGTTGTGCGAATAGTCCCAAGGCAGCACAACGTGCAGAGTTCTGGACGGCACCCAGGTGATGTCGCCTGGGTGCCGCACTGGTTTAGGGATCCTACAATGCAGCACAGAAAAACAGCGTGGGGCGTCCCGGGTGGTGCGGGGGGAGGCCTCGTCAGTAGCGGTCTGTGTCCAGTGTCACATGGCTGACACAACATGTACGATAGGCACCCAGGTGATGTCCAGTAAACTGCCGCACTGGTTTTGGTATCCTACAATGCTACTCCGAAAATTGGCGTGCGTCGGCCCGGGGGGGGCGTGGGGGAGGCGGCGTGAACGGGCCTCCCCAGGTGGCGGCCATCTAGCTGAGTTGCGCCCGCTCTTGCGGCTACAGCGTCTCGCTCACCATGTTGTTGAGTTGCTCCCACTCTTGCAGTGCAGCGATAGGCGGCTGCCACATGGCTCTTAAAATGGCGGACGGCTCCTCGGTTTTGGGCCTGGTCCACTGAAATAGCCCTGGGACACTTTGGAACTCGGACGCTTGCCTGCTAGGGCTTGGGCTCCATTCTCGAAAAGCGTCCCCTCAGCCGTGAAGATTGTACAAAAGTCTTGGGGGCCCCCGACTCCCGCAGGCTTCCGGTGGGGAGCGGCTGCCATGATTGCTCGCGGAATGACCACGACGGAGCCACGAGATGGTGGTGCTCTCATGCTGACGCCAGCTTCAGTCTGAATGATCCAGAAACAAGGTGGGGCTTTCATCGTTTGGGAAAAAAAAATGTTCTAAACCAATGAAAAGTGTTATTTTTAGGTCATATGACCAAGCCTTCCATCTTTAGGAAACCAAAAGTAAAATGAACCAATGAAAAGTTTTATAAAGAAGTCACATGACCTGTTATGCGGTATAGGGCTACAAAAACCGTAGAAAATCCGTTGGCACGTGAGGCGGCGTCAGTAGCGGACCGATGTGCGAATAGGCCGAAGGCAGCACAACGCGCTGAGATCCGGATGGCACCGAGGTGGTGTCAAGCAAATTGCCGTACTGGTGTGGCCATCCTACAATGCTGCGCCGAAAGATGGCGTGTCCAGCTGAGTTCCGGTCACTCTTGCGGTACAGTGAGTCGAACGCGCCGAGATCCGGATGGCAACGAGGTTGTGTCCAGCAAGTTGCTGCACTGGTGTGGCCATCCTACAATGCTGCGCCGAAAGACGGCGTGTCCAGCTGAGTTCCGGTCACTCTTGCGGTACAGTGAGTCGAACGCGCCGAGATCCGGATGGCACCGAGGTTGTGTCCAGCAAGTTGCTGCACTGGTGTGGCCATCCTACAATGCTGTGCCGAAAGTCGGCGTGGGGTGCCCCGTTGGCTTATGAGGTGATGTCAGTAGTGGACCGATGTGTGAATAGGTCGGAACCAGCACAAGGCGCCAAGATCCGAATGGCAAGTCCTGGATATTGAGTGCCATAGTTGAGAGTTCTGAGCTGTGCTTGTAAGACTATCTGAAGCTTATTTGCACCTGCTGCAGTTTCACTGTTGCCCAAGGTGGTGTCCAGCAAATTGCTGCAGTGGTGTGGCCATCCTACAATGCTGCGCCGAAAGACGGCGGGTCCAGCAGAGTTCCGGTCACTCTTGCGGTACAGTGAGTCGAACGCGCCGAGATCCGGATGGCACCGAGGTTGTGTCCAGCAAGTTGCCGCACTGGTGTGGCCATCCTACAATGCTGCGCCGAAAGACGGCGTGACCAGCTGAGTTCCGGTCACTCTTGCGGTACAGTGACTCGAACGCTCCGAGATCCGGATGGCACCGAGGTGGTGTCCAGCAAGTTGCCGCACTGGTGTGGCCATCCTACAATGCTGCGCCGAAAGTCAGTGTGGGGTGCCCCGTTGGCTTATGAGGTGATGGTAGTAGTGGACCGATGTGTGAATAGGTCGGAAGCAGCACAAGGCGCCCTGCACTGTTGAGCTTTTTTCAATGCCTGTTTTTTGTTGTTTCCCCTCCATCAAAAACAAAAAAGAATATATAAAACTGTGCAAAAATACAAAAAAATGTTTAGAAAAGCAGTGCTTGTAAGACTGTCTGAAGCTCCTTTGCACCTGCTGCAGCTTCACTATTGCCCTGGTGTGGACAAAGATCGCCCATGACTTAGGCTGATTGAGAGTTTGTAGAAAAATGGCTTCAGATTTTCCACATATTATTCTTCAACATTCTTCCTAAATGTAACAATGTGAGACTCACTAGGAGAACGGCTGTTTATCTTTCCTTTCAAAATGCTGCCAACAATATTTTCTGAATGGAAGACACCATCTTGTAGCATAAAGGGCCGAAAGGGGTTCTGGTCTGGCCGATTGTTGGTGAAGACATTTTGACTATATCTTGGACCTGCCCGGCCTCGCCCAAATTGGCGCCGGTATAAATGGGACTCGTAACTCCTTGCCCGCAAATGTATATCTAGAAAATGTTATTGTAAGTGGCCCTGTCTTATTTTAATTACAAAATGTACGTCCACCGATTCCGCAACTGTTAGACACCTTAGTTCTTGCAACCTAATGGCCCGCTCGTTACGTTCCTCTACAGTGTAAATGTCTCCTCATCATATACGATTTCAGTTTGCTCCGTGGCCGGCCCACGTGGTTATAGGCCCGTATTTGTATACTGATATTTTCACAATAAAGGTTTTTAAAACAAAACACGGTAGTAGTATTTACATTGGTAAAGTTTTTACTTTTAGTCACTGTTTTCGAATCAGTAAAAGGCAAGTGAAATAAAGCAGTCCGATTACATGACGGATAAAAGGTATAATATGTAGGAACGCAGTAAAGATAAATGGTCAAGGGCAGTTGTGTTTTTCATTTCTGCAACATAAAGTGATCGATAAGAATCTGATAATCAGGCGTTTCGGCGACTAAGACAGCAGGCCGAGTCTCTCTTACTCAACGGCTCCGTCATGGAACGAAGAAACGCCCTTTTTCTCGAAAAAGGAATATATTTTACTTGCAGGATAGTTGTAAATTTTCCGGGAAAGTACATTAGCCTGGAATATTATAACATATGTTTAAAAAAAAATAATGTTCGAAAAAAATAAAAAGCGTAATTTTTAGGTCATATGACCAAGCTGTTCATCATTAAAATAACAAAAGTAAAATGAACCAATGAAAAGTTTTATTAACAAGTCACATGACCTGTTATGCTTACGTTACGCGCTGCGCGCCGCGCCTCGGATCACTTCCGGGTGCGCTAACGCGGCGTGTCATAAAACGCATTACGCGACAACGTAGGTCAAGAATATAGTCTAAATGTCTCCACCAACCAGCGTTCAGAACACAACCCCTTTCAGCAGTCCAAAAAGTTCTGTTAAATGACAACAGAGGGGACAGGCAACAAGAACCATCAGTCAAAGAGGGGAGGGCAAATTCTTCTCTTCCGGGTCATGTTGGGGCGCTACCGGAACTGATCGAATTGGTAGTCTATAGTGTTTCTGGATGTTTCAGACTAAAGCTGGCGTCAGCATGAGACCACTACCATCTCGTAGCTCCGTCGTGGCCATTCCATGAGCAATCATGGCAGCCGCTCCCCACCAGAAGCCTGCGGGAGTCGGAGGCCCCCAAGACTTTTGTAGAATCTTCACGGCTGAGGGGACGCTTTTCGAGAATGGGACCCAAGCCTTATCAGGGAAGCGTCCGAGTTCCAAGGTGTCCCAGGGCCATTTTAGTGGACCAGGCCCAAAACCGAAGAGCCGGCCGCCATTTTGAGAGTCCTGTGGCAGCCGCCTATCGCTGCACCGCAAGAGCGGGAGCAACTTAACTACATGGTGAGCGAGACGCTGTAGTCGCAAGAGCGGGCGGTAAACAGCTGAATGGCGGAAGAGGCACAGTGTAGCAAAAGCGGGCGGAATGGCAACTAAAACGGTAAAGGGGCGCCCCACTACAGCGTGTCTTCAGGTCAAACGGATTGTGGGACAAAGTCCAGAATAGAAGAGTCATCAAAAGGTAAAAAGTTCCGCCGGACCCCGGGAGCCGGCCGCCTATGTCGGGGGCGATCTCAGGCTACACCAGTGCTATAAGACTTGGGGAGGGGGTCGGAGCCAAGCATCTTCTCCGAGTCCGTGTCATCACACCGCCCCTCGGGGGCCTCCGTCAAGCGGTTTAGGGAGGTACCATATAACATTGTTTTCAAATGCAGTCAGGTCCACAAACGACCCTCACTTACTTTGGAATAGTGAAGCTGCAGTAGGTGGAAATAAGCTTCAGACAGTCTTACAAGCACTGCTTTTGTAAACATTTTTTGTTTTTTTTGTATTTTTGCACAGTTTTATATATTTTTTTTGTTTTTGATGGAGGGGAAACAACAAAGCACAGGCATTGAAAAAGGCTCAAACTCAGAACTCTGAACTATGGCACCCAATATCCAGGACTTTCCATCCGGATCTTGGCGCCTTGTGCTGCTTCCGACCTATTCACACATCGGTCCACTACTGACATCATCTTATAAACCAACGTTATGTAAATAGTTATTTAATAAAATGTTTTACCCTGTTTCTTTGCTGGTGTGTTGTCTATATTTTTAATATTTGCATAGGGTTTGTCGTTATTTTGGCCGGGGTGGGTGACGGAGCCGAGCTGTCTTGCAGCCCTCATGGTGTGGAGCTCAGTTCATCTCACTATTTTCGTATTTCTCATGAAGGGTTGTTTATAATATTTCTATTTTAGCGAGGTCAAAAAGAGATCCAATTAGTGGCCTACTGATTTTGCTCGATTACTTTTATTTTTTTACACGATTTTTCACGATCTGCAAAGACTAAACAGAGTATTGCGACTTTGTGCTTGTTTGTAAATAGAGAATGAACCAAAGAGAATCAATTGAAAAACAGTAAATGCTTGGATAATAATCAATCAAATGGAGAGACAAGCAGGCACGACGGATTACAACGGGGGTAAAGGCCTGCGTTAACTACCCTTCAGTATCTGCAAAGAGAGAGTACTATTAAGACAAAAGAGGGGAGGGGGGGGGGGTGCAGCGTTCAAAGCACATCAGCGTGCATAAATACGAAAATGTTTTTATCTATCACGTACTTGACATTTTAAAGCTTTTCATATTTGCTATTAAAAAACCAATGAAATTCACAGAAAAAAACATAGGTTATAGTCCATATATAGTTAGGAATTTGCATTTACAAAACCTTGAAAATTCAATGAAAAAACCATAGGTTATAGTCCATATATAGTTAGGAATTAGCATTTACAAAACCTTATTTTACTCGCATAAAACCATTGAAATTCCATATATAGTTAGAAGCGCTAACTATATATCGCGCACCCGCAATCCACTGCTGATGATGTCACATATTACATCATTCATGACATGGTCAGTGACATCACTGATGACATCACTGATGACATCTCAAATGACATCACTGATGACATCACTGATGACAACTCAAATGACATCACTGATGACATCTCAAATGACATCACTGATGACATCACTGATGACAACTCAAATGACATCACTGATGACATCTCATTTGTCATCACTGATCACATCACTCATGTGATAATACAATGAACCTCTTCAGACTCTAATATAACCTTACATACACTCAGTATAAACAGACACTCACAGACTGTCACTCATCCATGGAGTTACTCACACACCTAGTCAGTCATGCAAAGAATCAATCACACCTCCATTTCCTCAACTATACAGTTATACACATCTTACTTATTCAAACATATAATAACACATATTTACTCTCTTATATAATCCCTGATACAAGCTCACAGTGATCGATACAGCCACTCACACATTCACTGGCTCTTATGTTCAGTTATTTATATATGTCAACTCTCACATGTATTGTGTTTTACATACGTACTTACTTGCACATGTAGCAATGAGAAATCCATTCACTCACCAACACACCCATGCACAGTCAACCGCCCATATAGCTGTTTCCACATGCACTCTTGAACTCATACTCCTAGTGAATCAACTGCTTACACATCTATGCACAGAGTCACGCACCTCCCAGCCACCCACACACACACTCAGCCTCCCATTCAAATACTTGGGCAACCAATCAATAACCCATATGGCCACTCTTATAGCTACTGATCAACACATGCAGCAGCTTACACAACAACAAACATACTGATGCACAAATTAAGACAGTTTAGTCACTAACCCATGCACTCAGTGAGACACATTTAATCACTGTTTCATACAGTCAGTCATGCACCTACTAAATTCTTCATCCAGACATTTATACATCCACTCATTCTTCAATATGTAAGACATATTTTAACTTTACAGAAACATACAGTCACTGGATGTTGTCATCAGTGATGTCATCAGTGATGTCATTTGAGATGTCATCAGTGATGTCATCAGTGATGTCACTGACCATGTCATGAATGATGTAATATGTGACATCATCAGCAGTGGATTGCGGGTGCGCGATATATAGTTAGCGCTTCTAACTATATATGGAATTTCAATGGTTTTATGCGAGTAAAATAAGGTTTTGTAAATGCTAATTCCTAACTATATATGGACTATAACCTATGGTTTTTTCATTGAATATATATATATATATATATATATATATATATATATATATATATATATATATATATATATATATATATTACCTACTGGCGGTCGCCAGTAGGTAGTTATAGTTAGGACCTAGTTTCCATAGGAAATCCTCAACATTCTATTTGGAATAACTTTGGCCCTGGTGGATGAATCTTTGCGAATTTCTCAAAGAAGATGGCTCGGTCCGTTGCGCTCCTTCCCTGAAAGTTTGGGGGGGATTTGTCAAGTGGGGGCTGAGATAAAAGGGGGGTCCCAAAACGTGTTTTCTCCATGTTATTTTCCATAGGACGTTTAGACTCTGCTACAGGTCGAACGGCTGAATGGATTTATAAGAAATTTGGCAAAACTGTAGAGTTCGGTTCGCAGATCACGCTTCTTTTGGAATGGTGTAAATTTGTTCAGTAGTTGCTGAGATAATTAAAGTTAAAGTCAATTATATATCTATACGCGCGCACGGGTGCGCGCACTCAAGCGGCTGCGCGTGAGCGGAATTTCTTTTTGCTGTGTGACGTCCGTTAACCTTCGATTTGAAGGAAATCAGGAAGTGTTGACCGCCATTTTGTCAGTGCGAGTAAATATATTGTTCATTTCAAAGCGTTGAAACATGGAAAGGGGAGAAGGTAGAGATTGTCTTGCTGCGTAGGTTTTCTTAGGGTGTGCAGTAAGGCCCTTAAACGCGAAAAGATATATATATATTTTTTTTAAATTGCGGGGTGCGCGCACCCGGTCACGCACACCTATTTACAAGAGTGTGAAAATGGAGATAAATCAGAAGTTTGAGTGCTTAGATATAGGGTGGCTCTGAAAAGAGCCCTTGTGTTAATTGAGTTTTTTCTGCATTTATAAGTAAGTACCGATGCAGAGCCTGATGTTGCAGAGGAAGATTCTGTTTCCCTAATCCGTGAAATGAACACCGTCTCTCCTATAGACGTCTTGCATGTGGTAACGCAAGTTGTTGTGGTAAATAGAACCCATGCTATAATCTCTGAGGAAAGCAGAAACAGATTTATATACATGTCTCCTTGCTTTCTCAATTTGTGCACAATGTTGATTGGACCAATTCCATTTCTGTCTTTGGCATATATTGGAATATACCAAGGCAGTTCGAGGAAAAAGTGTCATCAATTGTCGAAAGGTGTCTTTTAGAAGCATTTCCAGACCTACCCCAGTCATTGTGCCTAGATCGTTCCCACCACAGTACACAATTATAAGGTCTGGTTCTGGGAGATGCATAAAAGTTTTCACCAATGGAATCAATTGGTGACATTTCAATACTCTTTGGCCAATCAACATTATCTGCACATTTGGTAAATCAAGGTTGGAAATTCGTCTGCTTGCTGCATATTTTCCACTCCAGTGAATATAACTGTGTCCTAAAAGCCAGACCTTCATTTTCAAGGGATATGCAGTGGTCCTCCGATGGGTTCTGGAAGTGGAATGGTAGTTAGAAGCTGAAAGTCAGGATAAAAAAAAGGATGAGGCTGGGTGTGGTTGAAAAAATAAAAATGATTGGTTGATTGTAATACCTTGAGATTGAAGACTATCGTTGCATGTTAATGTTTATGTTAAGTCCGTCCGCGATCCTAATCGACCCCTAAGTTAGTACAGCTGAGGTTACGTGGAACACATGAATAGTCTTTCAATATATAATCATTTCAGTTGAGATTATGGATTAAACGAGAGAACGTGTATATTTGAAATGTTTATTCAGAAATGCACTGTTTTGAAGGCAAATCATTATGTAATATGAGTACAGACATTGCAAAAAACAAAGTAATCGGTATAGTCAGTAGTACATGGAATACAAACGCTATAGTTGAAGAAAAATGAATATAGTTTCGCTAAATTAATTGTACACTCTTATAAGTAAGTATATTATATTTTAATAAATGGAAGAAGGTCTCTGGCTTTTCAGTTTAGGAACGATATATGAAAATGCTAGTGGTTATACATCATCACTTTATCAATCAGCTGTCTACATGCGAAGCACTATCAAGTTTGTGTTATGTTACTGTGTGAGGGGAAAAAAAGGCGCCAAAAGCGACAAAATGGCGAGAGGTGCATGTATGTAATCTGTTGGATGGTTCGCAAATCACTGTTGAGAAGAACTACTGTATTGAGATATCTTTTGAAGTTTGCAGTATTGCATTTGAAATACAGCACGAAAAACAATGGAAATATTATTGAAAGAACATATTTTTCTCTTATGTATTTAAAAAAATATATTTTTATGGAAAATTAAAGGAGCAGAGGCGTGTGAGGCGGAAATAAGCAGATGAAAGGCGAAATGGCGTTTACAGTTATAAAAAACTCGTTCTATATTTACACATTAATCAGGGCACATGTAGCATATATTAGCGAGTTTTGCATCGAGTACGTTTGAAATAACATAAGATAAGATATGCAATAGAATTGTTGAGATTAGAGTTTAAAAAAAAATAAAGTTGAAAATCGAGTAGCTGAAGAAAAAAATTTAGTCCACATAAAAGACCAAAATTTAACGAGCACGAAATCATAATGTCCACTGTTCGTAAAGCCAATAGGTCTGTTCTTGATAAGAAAATATCCAAAAGAACGTGAAGAATATAGGGAGGCAAAAGGAAATGAGAACGTCAATGGCTTGCATAAGAGTTATCGAAGCATTGTGTAGGCAAAGTAGGTAGCTTCTGCTTCTAACAGGAAATCACTGTTATCATTTGAAAATATGTCAGCCATCCTATTGAAAAGAGAAAAGCAGTATTCATGATTTGTTATTATCGGAGTCTCTTTTACCTTCAGAGGACAGCTCGGTGGGTTTTCGATGTAGCTCTCTGTTAGGAAAGAGTTATCCGTCCATTGTGTAGGCAAAGTAGGCAACAGGTGGTTCTAACAGGAAATCACTGTTATCATCTGAAAACATGTCAGCCATCCAATAGAAAAGGGGAAATCAGCATTCATGATCTGTTATTATCGGATCCTCTTTTAGCATCAGAGGACAGCTCGGTGGGTTTTCGATGTAGCTCTCTGTTAGGAAAGAGTTATCCGTCCATTGTGTAGGCAAAGTGGGCAGCAAGTGCTTCTAACAGGAAATCACTGTTATCATCTGAAAACATGTCAGCCATCCAATTGAAAAGAGGAAAGCAGCATTCATGATCTGTTATTATCGGAGCCTCTTTTACCATCAGAGGACAGCTCGGTGGGTTTTCGATGTAGCTCTCTGTTAGGAAATCTTGCGCCGCTGCGAATATATTCCAATGACCCAGAACTCCTTGTATCGCTGCAAAGGCCATAAACCCTCCGTTGTAACAAAGCTGTTCATGATCAATTAACGGATTCATGAGGTGATTGTAATTCGCTTCAGGATGTACCAAGTTGCAGAGACATAAGTCCAGGGCCCACATGAAATCACAGCTCAGGCAATGAAATACAGGCTGCACACAGGTGAAATAGAAATATCGAAATGATAATCGATATGAAGTATTCAAAGTCGAGAGTGCTAAGGTGCCGTAGTAGAGAAGCATTCTCTGTCGAAATAGTTCTAAGTGGTCCGGCTCGTTTGCGAAGTCAGGAGGGACATCCATTTTGAACTTACCAAGATGGTAAAACAAACGTCGCAGCACTGCCAGTTCAACAAAAACTCCACAGAAATAGGTCGCCGGCTATGGAGTGAAGAGTAGCAGAATGACTTGATAAATTTTCTAGCAGAGTAGTCACTTAAATATTGCTTAGTAGTTAACAAAAAAATAGCCTGTCTTGAAGTGGAGGATGCGTTAAAAAATAAGGGAGTCATTTGAGCAAATTGTAAAGGAAGGACAATTTTTTTTTTACACGAATGCTGTTCTCTGTGAATATTAGCTAAGTGAAAGATATGTGTGTGAGCAGATGCTACGTTAAGTTCTAAATGTGACAATGGAGCTCTTGTTCATGTCTTCTGATTCAAGGTCGGTATTCGCTGCCAAATGCAAATATCAAGGATTGCATGCGTGGGGTAGATAATCTACATTCTTAAAGGAAAGCAAATGGAGAGTTATTTTTACCGCGTTAGCTTTGTCATTTAAAAAGTTATAGTGATTTTCATTATATGTTAAGAAAGTATCACTGATGAAGTATGAAAAAAAATCGTTATAATAACAGGGACTGGTGTATTTTTGAAAAGGTGTGTAACATTACAGGAATTGTAATTAAATAAAAAATGTAATTAAAAGTGTATGGTTTAAAAATGAAATGTAAAGGTTTAAAGCAGGAGTTTTCAAAGCGGTTCTGGAGGGCCAGTTGCATGATAGATTAAAAAAAATTACTACATGTTTTTCAATGGGATTATGTAAAAAATATGTGTCTTTATGTACTATTTAGTTTATCTGCCTGTCGCCTATTCTTTGAGTTTTAGTAATGCTGTGTCTTATAAATTTACCAGGGGCGGTTCTAGGCTCATGGTGGCCTTGGGCAGGGAGGGTAGGTAGGGGGTTTGTAACAGGGGGTCCGGGTGGGGTGGAGTGCGGAGTTCAGTGAAGAGGGGGGGGGTCAGGGTGTTTGGTAGTGGATCAGAGTCAGAGGACGCCAAATTTCAGGTATGGGCTGCCACGCAAATATGTATCCTTTCTCAGAGGATTATTATATTAAGGATATATATTAACATGGTGGCCCTTGGGGTTTGGTGGTCCTGTGCAAGTGTACTGCTTGCATGTGTCTAATGCTGGCCCTGTATTTTTTGTCTATGGACATGGGGCCTTATTAATGAAGGCCTTGCGCCACCGGTGCGTCACTTTTTCCCATGTTAAAAGTGACGCACTGGCGGCGCAAGGTCTTCATAAATAAGGCCTTTGTTTTTTTGTGACTTGGGCTTTTAGTTATGAAGGCCTACTGTTGCAGGTGCATCAATTTTAACATGGGAAAAAGTGACATATCTGTGGCGCAATGTTTTTATAAATGAGAAATTTTGTATTTTGTTTTAATGCAGAGGATTTTGGGGAACCTATCAGTTATGCTTGTTCAATGCTATAATGACTGTATATTGTGTAGGAAATAAGTTTGTAATAAGTTAATAACATTTTATTATTTCCTTTCTAAGAGTGCTTGGTGCCTGAAAGCAACAACCTGCCTTTTGAATTATACAATTTGAGGGAATATATTATTTTTTTCAGGTGAGTTACTTTTTTTGCTTTGGCAATTTCTGTGGGTGGTGATGAAAATAATAAAGAATATTTTTTAAAATGTTTGGAACATGATTTTTTCTTAAATTTTTCACATGTGGTTCTATCTGCTTATACTAGATATGTATTTTGAGATGTTCTCCATTGACAGTTCAAATTATCTTTTAATGAGCTTGGTGCATGTGTTCTTTTGGAAGGAGTTGAGATTTACAAATTATTGGAGTATAATTCTTTCAGGTTTCCTTTAATTAATTCTTGTGAAGTGCTCATTATTTTTGAAATCTTGTTGTATTATGTTTGGCAGTGTTTCTCCTATATTTACAGAGAGGTATTATGATATGGTTCTAAATGTGATGGTTATCTTTCCTGCATATCTGTGTTCATACTATGTATAGGCACTTTTTTACATATTAATGAAGAGCTTTATTATGAGGTGGTTCTTCATGGTTAGTATGTCATTTTGCATATGCTATGACATTTACATGGTGAGTATGCTTTTGTAACATAAATGGAACTGTCTCTGTGGGAAGTAGTAATCTGTTAAGTGAATGCTATGGTTTGTATAGTGTGATCCTTTTCTTCAGAGTGCATACATTTATATTGCACTTTGTAGTGATGAACTAAAAAAATGGGTCTCTAAAAATTATTGTACAGGTAATAAATATTTCAGATATCTAGAAAATCTAAAAATACATTTTACAGTGAAATGTATTTTAACAACAGTAATTATTTAATGGAAAGAAAAGCTCAGTGTAAATGTTTAGGGTTATATTGCCAATTTCTTTTTCAAAATCAAGAGGAATGTGGAAAGGGGCGACCACTCGGTCCCCCCGAACGTATGGTGGAGTACCCCGATCCTCCCGGGAAGCCATTTTGGGCGGGAGGCGAGTCTCGGCTGGTATGCCCGAAGCGGCGTAGCCGGGGCGCGCCTTTTCCCGCCCAAGAGGGGTTGTCCTAGACACCTACACCAGTGGCCACGCCCCGTAGGCGGTTTGAAGGAGGGTCCACGCCCGCCCGAAGGAGGATAAAAGGAGCAACGATCCAAGGAAGCATCCTCTTGTTCCTGTGCTCAGAAGCTGCACCTCCCCGTTGCACGTGAGCTCGAGACGGAACAAGGAGCCATTTTTGAGAATTAGTAATTTGTGTTTTTCTCTTTTAGTGCATCGAATTTTGGTTCCAGGACCTTTCGGTCGATTATCGTGAGAAAATGCCTGGAAAAAGGGTCGGAAAGAAGGTTAGCACCGACCAAATGCTTCGTATGCTGGTGAAGGACATGACGAACTTGAAGAAGCAGATGGCGGCCATGAACGGTACGGGCCGGCATAAGAAAGTAATCGGACCGGCATTGCCGGGGGTAGTCCCTGCCGGGAGAGGTAAAAGGGCTAGGAACAGGGCGGCACGGGGTGAAGCTCCAGTGCCCGAGTCACCTCCGGCGAGCCCGGTCAGGCCAGTAGAGGCCCCAGTTCCGATTCCGGACGCGGGGCAGCCGATCCCTGTCGTAGTGACGCCTGTGAACGAGGGGGATATGCCACCTGAGTTGGCCGCCCAGTTGGCAGCATGGTTGGGCAAGAATATTGAGGGTGCCATAGCTCCAGGTGATACGGCCGAAGAGGCCAAACTAATAATGAAGCAGTTGCGGCAATCGCGAGATGCTGCGAAGGCACCTTGTCCTTTTGTTTCCCCTCAGGTTCCCGCGGAACAACCATCTTCGGACGTTGGAAAAGCAGCAGCAACGGGTGCAGCTACTGATTCCGGTAAGAAGCCGTTGCCAATGGCTGGGGAGGGCTCGTTGCCCTCAAGGAGGGAAAAGGTGGTGCAACATATCCCGTTGGCCACAAAGGAAATGATATGGGCTGATAAATACGTGAACATGTTCTCGCTATTGACTGATCATTATGAAATTGAACACGTTAGAAATCAGAAAGAACTGTTGCATCCAAGTGTATGGCGAGCAAAGATGGCGGGTTTCAGAGTCGATGAAACAATCGCTAATTGGGCCAGGGCTTTTGGGATGTTCACTGCAATCATGGGGGAACGTTGGCCCGAGGTTCTACAGGAATTGGCCTGTTACCAGACACGAATAATGGAGTTTTATGAATCATACGATGGTGATCAATGGTTGGGTTATGATAACAAATTTCGTAAGGCCAAAGAGCACGACTCATCCCTGACGTGGGATTGTTTCGACTCCATTTCCTGGCAGAAACAGGTCAGGTCAAACCCGACAAAGCCGTCTTTGTTTGGCGGGAATGGGGCAGAGCCTTCCCGCCATTCCTCGTCGGTGCCCTTTCGGGCGGGCGCCGGTAGTGATCAGCACACAAAGAGTAATGGGAACTCGGGCAAGAAAGGGGTCTGTTGGAGCTTCAACAGGGGCAAGTGCACTAGGCCACAGGGGTCGTGCAAGTTCAGGCATGAGTGTGCAGGGTGCGGACAGTCTTCACACCCGAGAGTTCATGCAGAGCCAAGAATGGCGATACAGGGGGCAGAGGCGGCGCCAAACAGGTCTAATGAAGGCCGAGGGGCGCTGCTACCTACTCCCATCGACATCATGGCAATGATCCCCTGGCTGAACGAATGCCTTGATCATGTCTCCACCGGGGTATTGAGGGACGGTTTCTCATGGGGTTTCCGCATCCCGGCGGGGGATTTTCGGGGGGGAGCACTGTGTAAAAACCAACTGTCGGTTCAACAAAATACGGTTGTAGTACAGGCAAAGATTGCAAAGGAGGTGGCCCGAGGTCGGGTTGCGGGTCCATATGCGAATCCGCCTGTTCCTAATTTTGTTTGTTCACCGTTGGGAGTGGTCCCCAAGAAGGACCCAGGTGAGTTTCGATTGATACATAATCTGTCCGCTCCTAAGGGTCTTTCCGTGAATGATGCGATTGACCCGGGAGTGTGTTCGGTGCGGTACGCTTCCTTTGATGAGGCCGTCGCCATGTTGAATCGCCTGGGGCCCGGAGCGCTGATGGCAAAATCTGATATCGAGTCAGCGTTCCGGTTGCTCCCGGTACACACACAGGATCAGCGTCTGTTAGGTTTTATGTTCCAGGGACGCTATTACATGGATAAATGTATGCCAATGGGTTGCTCCATCTCTTGTGCGTATTTTGAGAAATTCAGTAGTTTCTTACAATGGGCGTTCGCCAGAGCTACGGGCTTTACGCACGTTATGCATTACCTTGATGATTTTCTGTTTCTGGGGGCAGCCGGGGACACGGAATGTGCACAAGCTTTGAGTACATTTTGTGATCTCATGAAAAGATTTGGCGTGCCACTGGCACCAGGTAAGACAGTGGGACCGTCCACTTCACTCGAGTTTCTTGGAATTGAGCTCGATTCTGAAGAGGGGTGCTTCCGTTTGCCTAAAGAGAAGGTGTTGAAATTTAAGGCCTCGCTTGAGACATGTATTGGCGAGACGAAAGTAACATTGCATCAGTTGCAGCAGGCAGTGGGTCAGCTTAATTTTGCCCTTAGAGTGATACCAATGGCTCGCCCCTTTTCTCGCTCCATTGCTCAAGCCATGGTTGGCCTTAAGGAAGGGCATCACCGCACAAGACTCTCGGCAGAGGTTCGCCAGGACATGCGCATATGGTTGGCATTTCTGGCGGATTTCAACGGTCGTGTCCTGTGGAACAAACCAGCGGTTTCCTCCGAGGAGCTGGGATTGTGGACCGACTCGGCAGGGAGTGTGGGTTTTGGCGCCATCTTTGGTAATCATTGGTCGGCACGAACATGGCCGGCATGGTGGCACGAGAGTGGGCTCACAGGTAACATTGGGTTTTTGGAACTGTTCCCTATTCTAGTGGCCTTGAAGACATGGCCGGAGGGGTTTCGTGATCGCACTGTAGTGTTCTGGTTGGATAATATGACCGTGGTTGAATGTGTCAATAATCAGGCAGCACGCTGCAAATGGATATTGAGATTGATGAAAGAAATTGTTCTGCTGTGTATGAAATTAAACGTCCACTTTAGAGCAAAACATGTGCCTGGGGTACTGAACCAGGCTGCTGATGCACTCTCTCGTTCCCACATGCAGGCCTTCCGGGGCCATCTGCCCTCTGCGGACTTGGTGGCGGCACCATTTCCCGAAGTTCTCTGGTCTCTCTGTGCCCCGGATTACAAAACCTCGTGCGAGAGAGTCTAGCCCCCAGGACAAGAAAGGCATATGAAGGGGCGTTCCGTTCCTATTGGGCATTTTTGGGTCCAGCTAGGGGGAGCATTGGGGGCAGGAAGAGTATGTTCTGAAATTTCTAGTGTCATTGCATCAGGCAGGGCGATCAGTGGCAACAGCCAATAGACACCGAGCCGCCATTGCGTTCATGGCGCAGGCTCATGGCATTCAGGACCCCACAGCGTCCTTTCTAGTAAAGAAGGCGCTGCGCGGGTGGCAACGCCTTGAGGGTCGTAGAGAGGACGAGAGGCGCCCGATAGGGCAAGCAAGGTTGTCCCAGTTAATGGCCGTACTCCCTGCGACTTGTTCATCTCAGTCAGAGACAGTGCTGTTCCGGGCCGCTTTTGCCTTAGCATTCCATGGGGCTATGCGAATAAGCGAGCTGGTAGCAAGGAACAAGCAGGATGCGGGGGGAGGTCTGTGTCGAGAACACATCCAGATTAAAGGTGACACGATGGTAATCACTATAACCAAGTCCAAAACCGATCAGGGAGCGATCGGAGACAGTGTGGTTGTTCAGCGCACGCTAGGGTCCCCCATGTGCCCAGTGAAATGCGTGGAGGAGTATTTAGCGCAAAGGGTGGCATCATGGGGGGGGAGCTTGCTGAGACATACCGACGCCACCCCACTGACCAGGTTTCAGTTTCAGCGGGTGTTAACAATGGCAATCGCGGCAGCGGGCTTGAACCCGGGCGATTTTGGGACTCACTCATTCCGGATAGGTGCTGCTACAGAGGCTACAGACAGGGGGTTGAGTGTGGATAAAGTGAAACAGTTGGGGCGTTGGTCCTCGAATTGTTATAAGAGGTACGTGCGGTTGCACATGTTGTGAAGCTAATGTCATGCACTCACGCTTCTTGTTTTCTGTTTGGTTTTCAGTTTCGCGAGCAGGCTTTGCGGGGCGAACTGTGCAGTTGACCCGACACCTGGGGACCAGCGGTCAAAGATCACCGGCTGAGGGAAGAGTGGTGTGGGTCGTCGGCCACTCATACGTGAGGCGCGCTGCGGACGTATTCAAAGCAGGTGACATGATTCACATGGCTGGGGAATACGGGCACAGGGTGACCTTCTACGGAAGGGGCGGGCTCTGTATTGACCAGTTTCAAAATTTTATGGAGGGATTGTTAGGGCGGACAAGGTCACCGCCATCTGTAATCATAGTGCCTCTTGGGGGCAATGATTTGGTGTCCACTAGTCGACGAGTACTTCTCGAGTTAATCCTATCCACAGTAAGTTGGTTGGCGAGAAGGGTTCCAGGGTGCACGATTGCATGGTCACACATGATTCCACGGAAGGTGTGGCGGGGGGCTATTTCTGTGTCAGCTTTAAATCAGTCGGTGAAGAAAATAAATAACAAACTTGGTAGATTGTTTCGTACAGGTAAACTGCATTGTATTCCTCATGGATGTATTCGGGGGGACCATATGTATCTGGAGGATGGGGTCCATCTGTCCCGGGAGGGGAATGCCTTACTCATAGGAGACTTCGTAGCTTGGTTAAAGAGTTTGTGCAGCCATGAACTTTAAGTAGGAGCTTTTGGTGGGGGGCCGGATAGCCGGTCAACTATCCGGCCTGTGGCGGTAAGGTCATGATCAGTGAGCAGTAATTGGAAGATCCCTAGAGGTGGGGGCGTCACCCATTATGGATGGGAGCGCCCGGGGGGAGGCGGCCATTGGCCCCTCAAACGGGGAGGCGGTCCCCTCTAAGGATGGGGCCGCCGAAAGGGAAGGCGGTCATAGGCCCCTCCCTGGGGAGGAGGGGGCTACGGGCCCCTCCTGGTAATTTCCCGGGGCCAGGACATCTGCGACGGCAGACGTGGTAAGCAGTGTGGGGTGGGAGGGGGGTCTACGCTACCTTCTAGACACCTCACACGAGTCCTCGGACGACCACTAAGATGGCGTCGAGTAAATAGGGGGCCCCCGTTAAGACAAGGGAAATTGGAAGTTGGCACAGAGGGACAGGCCTCTGTGCGCCCGCCCCTCACAAGTGAGGGGGGAGTTCTGGTTTAGGGATCTGACACCGGTTACGACCTTGCCGTTGGCCCGTAATGTTAGGATGTACAATTTGAATTTTGAGAAATGCATTTACAGGATGTTTTAGAATCGGCTAGGAGAACCTTTGTATTAGAAATGTGTTAAGGTTAGCCAAGAAACATCGTAATGTGTAAATGAAATTGTACATGATATGAAACTGTTATTTTAATGTTTTGATTTTGTTTCATATTTTAATAAATACGGCCGAGAGGGTAACTCCCTCCCGCCTTCCAAAAGCTCAAGGACCGTTTCCGTTTTCCCATTCTTGGGGAGTGTGTTGGGAGGGGGTGACGGGTATCCCAACCATATGGAAAGGGGCGACCACTCGGTCCCCCCGAACGTATGGTGGAGTACCCCGATCCTCCCGGGAAGCCATTTTGGGCGGGAGGCGAGTCTCGGCTGGTATGCCCGAAGCGGCGTAGCCGGGGCGCGCCTTTTCCCGCCCAAGAGGGGTTGTCCTAGACACCTACACCAGTGGCCACGCCCCGTAGGCGGTTTGAAGGAGGGTCCACGCCCGCCCGAAGGAGGATAAAAGGAGCAACGATCCAAGGAAGCATCCTCTTGTTCCTGTGCTCAGAAGCTGCACCTCCCCGTTGCACGTGAGCTCGAGACGGAACAAGGAGCCATTTTTGACCCACCCACCAGCCCCTGAGGACAGCGATTTGTTTTGAATAAAAGTCGAATGACATGATACTGTTTTCTTTGCAGGTTATTGTCGATTAAAGTTGGTAATTTTGTTATGTAATAAAGTGATTGCTCTTTCAGCATGTATTTCGGCAAAACAGATGCAGCAGAATTAAATGTAGTGCTTGGTAGGAGTTTATACTTTGAAATGCTCAGTATAACTGTCTTTTTTCATCCTTGTTAGTTTAAAAATGTCGTATTTATCTTGGTCGGGCGGTAAGGTCATGATCGGTGAGCAGTAATTGGAAGATCCCTAGAGGTGGGGGCGTCACCCATTATGGATGGGAGCGCCCGGGGGGAGGCGGCCATTGGCCCCTCAAACGGGGAGGCGGTCCCCTCTAAGGATGGGGCCGCGGAAAGGGAAGGCGGTCATAGGCCCCTCCCTGGGGAGGAGGGGCTTCGGGCCCCTCCTGGTAATTTCCCGGGGCCAGGACATCTGCGACGGCAGACGTGGTAAGCAGTGTGGGGTGGGAGGGGGGTCTACGCTACCTTCTAGACACCTTACACGAGTCCTCGGACGACCACTAAGATGGCGTCGAGTAAATAGGGGGCCCCCGTTAAGACAAGGGAAATTGGAAGTTGGCACAGAGGGACAGGCCTCTGTGCGCCCGCCCCTCACAAGTGAGGGGGGAGTTCTGGTTTAGGGATCTGACACCGGTTACGGCCTTGCCGTTGGCCCGTAATGTTAGGATGTACAATTTGAATTTTGAGAAATGCATTTACAGGATGTTTTAGAATCGGGTAGGAGAACCTTTGTATTAGAAATGTGTTAAGGTTAGCCAAGAAACATCGTAATGTGTAAATGAAATTGTACATGATATGAAACTGTTATTTTAATGTTTTGATTTTGTTTCATATTTTAATAAATACAGCCGGGAGGGTAACTCCCTCCCGCCTTCCAAAAGCTCAAGGACCGTTTCCGTTTTCCCATTCTTGGGGAGTGTGTTGGGAGGGGGTGACGGGTATCCCAACCATATGGTATCTTACAATATATAGAGTTAATAAGTTAGAGATTATAAAAATATATGTAGTTTAAAAATTAGTAAAGGTAATTTTCAGTTATACACTTATGAAAAAAGATATAATTTAGTCTCTATATTTTTTTAAAAGGATACAGAAGAATAAAAACAGTCTAGTTATGGAGAATTGGTCAGAAGACAATGAAATTCATTTTGACATCATTAACGAACTGATGGAGGAAATTTTAGACGCGGTGTTTCAAGAGGAAATAGATGAAAATAATTATTTCATGGACATATCTTTAGATTCAGCTTATTTAGAGATGGTAGAAGAAGATGAGGACAATGGACTTGAAGAAGTCCCTGATGAACTAATGTTGGAAGTTTTTCTAAATTATGAACTTTTGAATAAATAAAAAAAATTTGATAGCAAAGCATTCGTGACGACAGTTTTCTTGATATATTCGTCGATGATGTGCTTTATGAGAGTGATAAGATATGTTCTCATGAAGTGTAAAAGAGATTGTAGTAAAAAAGATTAAAACACCTACGATGACCGGTAGTTCTTGAAAAAAGTGTACTGTTTGTATGCTTTAAAAATTAAAATAAAAAACTGTCTATAATGTTAAAACAGATATGGAGTGTGATAAATTTAGAACAAACATTCACTACAGGATTTACTACTTTGTTCAGAGATTTTCTGTTATTATCTGTATTCTATTAGGAAATGAATCTGTGGTGTTAATTTGTACAGTATATGCTAGGAGTGAACTATAATATTTGTTATTTTTGTGTTTTACAGATTGACAATTACATCAAAATTTTAAATTAAGATGCCGACCAGAATTGAAAAAAAGAAACTCTACAAATGGACTTACAGTTTGAAGAAGAAAGGAATTGAACAATTTTCTAAGAAAGAGAGGACGGATACAAAGAAGAGTGCTCCTGGTAAGCAAACTAAAAAGTTTTTGAAAGGAATTTTGGGAAGGAAAAATGTTAATATTGAAGTCCAGAAGGAGAAAACGATATCAGTATCTGGAAGGACATATGGAATCAAAGATAAAAATGTTTCTGGAATTAGGAGACAAGAAAAAGTGTACAGTAAAACCCGGACTAATCAAATCATCCAAATCAGGAAGCGTATGTTTTACAACAGAGTAGTTTCGAATTTATTACAAAAGGAGAAAGTTTCTAAAAGAAGATCTGCTTTTTTTAAGAAGAAACAATATATAGAGGGTATCGTTGAGCGCGCATTTAAGACAAAAAGAAAATTATTTATTTTAATACTTAATAGAATAAATATTTTAAATAAGGCGTTTCGAGTTTTAAAAGGTAAAAGTAAATGGAAGAGACACATAAATAGGAGTAATTTTTGTAAAGTGTTTTCTGGGAAGTGGATGCATACTTCAACTTCTGAGCCATTTTTCAATGAAGAGAGTTACTTTCAAAGTAACGATCTGTTGCATGCAGTTGACACCAGTGGTCGAGCGTATGAGGTGAAGGATGGTTGTGTTATTGAGAAAGAGAAAATTGTGGTTAGAAATGCAGAAGAGGTTATGGATAGAGAAGCTTTAGAGGGACGTCCTAATGCTCCTGTTTACAGTAGGAATTGTAGTAGCATTTGTAGTGTACACCAGGATTCAATTGATTTCTTTCGCAATTTCTTACGTAAGTACACTAAAAAAAAGTCTAACATTTTTTTTTTAAATGTTGCAAGAATTAGATCAATGCAGAGTGCGAGAAAAAATAGGTCTGCAAGGCCATTCTCTGGCTTGTCTTTCTAAAAAAAAATTGCCAGAGTGTGTTTCATCACTTCAGGATGTTAGCAGTGCATCATACTAAAATGAGAAAATTAGTGACAAAGTTGTACTATGCAAAAAGTCCAGCACTTAACCTTAAACAGTTAAATAGTGCTCTTTTGCATGGATGTGAATTAGATGTTAAGAAGATTTGTGCAGAAATTGAGTTAAGTTATTTTGGTCCAGAGGAAGATAATGCAGAAACTGATATAATTATAGAAGGAAATGTGTTAGAAAATGTTGGAAATGTTAATATTGAACATTTTTAACAGGAAATAATAAAGTTTAAGGTAATTGCAGGTGAGAAACCAAATTTTTCTTGTGTCTGTTGTCGACGCATTCATTACAAAAGTCAAACTAGGTTAGTTGATTTATATTTAAAAAGTGAAGATGAAAGTAATGGTCAATGGAAAGATTTTGCAACTTATTTGTTGGTGGAAAACGATTTTGATTTGGGTTTTGAGCAACGTGTTTGTAAATATTGTTATAATAAATTAAATGAAAATAAAATACCTGCTAGAGCTGTTCATAATAATCTAGAGTTGATAAATATTCCATCAGAATTGATGGATTTAAATACTTATGAGACTATTCTGATTCAATGTGTACATCCTTTTCAGGCTATTGTTCGTATGGAGCCTAAGACTGGTAAATTAAATCCTTCAGATTTACAAAGAGGATTAAAGGGTAGAGTTGTGTATTTGCCACTTGATTAAAAAAAAATATGGAAACAATTGGTGTTGAAAATGTAGAAGAGGAACCTCTAGTTATTCTAGTTAATGGTGTACCTACAAAGAGTAAGAAAATCTGGCAAGATTTAGTGGATGTTAGGAAAGTGAAAAAGGCAACGTTGTATTTAGTGCAAAACAATAAGTACTACAAAGATGTATATGTAGAACAAGAAGATGTAAGTGAAGAAGAGGATAGTGATTTGTGTAGTGGACAAATTGAAAAAGTTGATGTATCCAGATCTGAAGAAATTTATGAACATTACAGTGTTCATCCACTGCATTCCAAAGAAGCAATAGGGAATGCTATTGAATTATTTCAGATGAAAAAGGCGAAAGGAAATCCTATTAGTGTGTGGGAAGAAAGTTTGGAAGGTCGTTGTTTTCCACAGTTATTTCCTACAGGTGAAGGTACACGATATGATGATCGACCTATGCAGATTCCTGCATCTGAGTACCGGACAACAAGATTATATGCAGAAGATCCGAGGTTTCGCCAATGCATTCCATAATTGTTTCATCTTCTGTTTGAGAGTGACTTATCTGGTCTGTCTTATGCAGTAAATCATATCTTAAAAAGTGGTGTACATCTCCAAAATATTTCAGCAAAGGAATTTATGGATAAAGTGCAACAGAAAGATAGTGTTTTGGATTCACATCTAATTAATTTAATGGCTTGTCAGCGGGGTACTAATGAGTATTGGTACCGTCGTCATGGAGATTTGAAGTGCATGCCTAGAAACTTAGGAGCACCAACATGGTTTTTAACTCTAAGCTGTGCAGAGTATGCTTGGGAAGATTTACTTGAATTTCTTCGGGAGGCGAATGCAAACATAGACAACATAAACTACAAGACACCTGGAGAACTGTGTTCATTAGATCCAGTTAATGTTTGCAGATATTTTAATCATAGATTTTAAGCTATGATGTCTTTCATTACAAACAAGAAAAATCCGCCTCTTGGTGAAGCACTGGATTTCTTTTGGAGAAAAGAATATCAAGCAAGAGGTGCTCCTCATATTCATATGCTGTTATGGATCAAGGATGCTCCTAAATTTGGAATAGACTCGGATGAGACTGTACTGTCTTGTGATATACCTAATAGTACAACTGATAAGGACTTAAGAGGAAAAGTGTTACGTTTTCAAAGTCATCGTTGTGGAAAATATTGTCGGCGAAAATTCAAATCAAAGAGCAAATTCCACACCAAGGGGGTCATTAGGATGGCGGACGGAAGTGCCTCCGCATACCCTGAGTATGCGGAACAGGCCTATTTTCCGTGCGCCCGTCGCGGACACTCCGTCCGCCAAATCAGGATACGAAATACGTGGCAAAATCCGTCCGCGGCGGTAGAACAAGGTCCGCCGCACCACCACACCCAACTACGCGGCGGACGTAACCGTACCAGAGACTCCGCCGTACGGACTGACGACTAGGACCGTCCTCCAAATCAAGATGGCGGAAAACACACATAAAAGCGCGGCGGATAAACAACCTGCCTGAACACGGCGGATGCTCCACAGCGACCATACCCACCACGAGCCGCACGCCGACATGGACCCTGCACTACAGGCTTACCCGATACTCTACGCGATCCAGTACGTCCTCGTCTTGGCCCACCATCGACGACGACGCAGGTAGGCACCTAAGCATTCGCTGTCTGGAGAGGAGTACCGGCAAGGGCGGTGACGTAGGGAGGGGGGAGTGACATGTCCCAAAATGCACAAATGCCTGTGTACGGCAACGCCTCCAAGGGCCGTGACCCAGGTAGGGGAGAGTGACACGTAGCACAACCAGGGCTCAAGTCGGGGTACCACGCGGGTGGACGGCGTCCCCCCACTAATTTAACAGGGAGCATGATAACTATAAACTGCAACTGAGTGGAAGCCACCTTTTGTGTCGTCACTTCCTGTCGTGATTTCAGCGTCACCCCACTTCTTGTTGCAGGACTTGGGTCCTGAGCAGAACCCACCGCCCCCAAGAAAATACCAATCCACACCAGCATCACACACGCAAGAATGACTCTGACAAAGCACGACACATGAATCGCAATTTTATTTACGCAGATGCGGAGCAAAGTCACAGTCTAGGATGGAGCATGGCCATAGTGGACACCAGAGCAGGTACATCAGAGGCAGTACATCAGTATCAGAACAGCAACAGGGCAGCAACAGGGCAGTGTGGACACCAGAGCAGGTACATCAGAGGGCATACATCAGTATGAGGATAGCAACAGGGCAGTGTGGACACCAGAGCAGGTACATCAGATGCAGTACATCAGTATCAGAACAGCAACAGGGCAGTGTGGACACCAGAGCAGGTACATCAGATGCAGTACATCAGTATGAGGATAGCAACAGGGCAGCAACAGGGCAGTGTGGACACCAGAGCAGGTACATCAGATGCAGTACATCAGTATGAGGATAGCAACAGGGCAGCAACAGGGCAGTGTGGGCACCAGAGCAGGTACATCAGATGCAGTACATCAGTATGAGGATAGCAACAGGGCAGCAACAGGGCAGTGTGGGCACCAGAGCAGGTACATCAGAGGCAGTACATGAGAGGGGCCAAGTGCTCCAACAGTCCATTGCACTGAAAACGTCCATCAGAGGCAGCACATGAGAGGGCACAATGCAGTATCAGAACAGCAACAGGGCAGTGTGGACACCAGAGCAGGTACATCAGAGGGCATACATCAGTATGAGGATAGCAACAGGGCAGTGTGGACACCAGAGCAGGTACATCAGAGGCAGTACATCAGTATCAGAACAGCAACAGGGCAGTGTGGACACCAGAGCAGGTACATCAGATGCAGTACATCAGTATGAGGATAGCAACAGGGCAGTGTGGACACCAGAGCAGGTACATCAGATGCAGTACATCAGTATCAGAACAGCAACAGGGTAGTGTGGACACCAGAGCAGGTACATCAGATGCAGTACATCAGTATGAGGATAGCAACAGGGCAGCAACAGGGCAGTGTGGACACCAGAGCAGGTACATCAGATGCAGTACATCAGTATGAGGATAGCAACAGGGCAGCAACAGGGCAGTGTGGGCACCAGAGCAGGTACATCAGATGCAGTACATCAGTATGAGGATAGCAACAGGGCAGCAACAGGGCAGTGTGGGCACCTGAGCAGGTACATCAGATGCAGTACATCAGTATGAGGATAGCAACAGGGCAGCAACAGGGCAGTGTGGGCACCAGAGCAGGTACATCAGAGGCAGTACATGAGAGGGGCCAAGTGCTCCAACAGTCCATTGCACTGAAAACGTCCATCAGAGGCAGCACATGAGAGGGCACAATGCAGTATCAGAACAGCAACAGGGCAGTGTGGACACCAGAGCAGGTACATCAGAGGCAGTACATGAGAGGGGCCAAGTGCTCCAACAGTCCATTGCACTGAAAACGTCCATCACAGGCAGCACATGAGAGGGGCTAAGGGCACCAACAGTCCATTGCACTGAAAACGTCCACCACAGGCAGCACATGAGAGGGCACAATGCAGTTTCAGAACAGCAACAGGGCAGCAACAGGGCAGTGTGGACACCAGAGCAGGTACATCAGATGCAGTACATCAGTATGAGGATAGCAACAGGGCAGTGTGGGCACCAGAGCAGGTACATCAGATGCAGTACATCAGTATGAGGATAGCAACAGGGCAGCAACAGGGCAGTGTGGGCACCAGAGCAGGTACATCAGATGCAGTACATCAGTATGAGTATAGCAACAGGGCAGTGTGGGCACCAGAGCAGGTACATCAGATGCAGTACATCAGTATGAGGATAGCAACAGGGCAGCAACAGGGCAGTGTGGGCACCAGAGCAGGTACATCAGATGCAGTACATCAGTATGAGGATAGCAACAGGGCAGCAACAGGGCAGTGTGGGCACCAGAGCAGGTACATCAGAGGCAGTACATGAGAGGGGCCAAGTGCTCCAACAGTCCATTGCACTGAAAACGTCCATCAGAGGCAGTACATGAGAGGGCACAATGCAGTATCAGAACAGCAACAGGGCAGTGTGGACACCAGAGCAGGTACATCAGAGGCAGTACATGAGAGTAAGCATGAGCGGATTTTGCGGATTGGCAATCCGCGAATTTGCGGATTTGCGAACTCGCAATCCGCAAAATCCGCGAATTCCCGCGAATTTGCGGATTTTTTTTTTTTTTTGTGTTCGCCCGTGTTTCTGCCAGTTCGCGAGGGTTTTTACAATTTCGCAATTTGCGAACTTACCTGTTGGGTCGCAAGTTTTGCGAACTTGTTGTTTCTA
Organism: Lissotriton vulgaris; assembly: GCF_964263255.1. NCBI lineage: Eukaryota > Metazoa > Chordata > Amphibia > Caudata > Salamandridae > Lissotriton > Lissotriton vulgaris. Next base: position 48,495 of record NW_028250307.1, on the reverse strand, counting down.
CGTGTCCAACCTGTTTGGGACACTCTTCTTCATCACTGCCACTCTCTGTCACCACTGCCACTCTCTGACTACTCATGCCACCCTCTGGCCCACCCATGCCACCCTCTGTTTCATCACCACACCCTCTGGTTGTCCAGTGTACATTATTTTCGGCAAAGCAAAGCACACCTTCCCTGCCTCAAGTGACCTGAATTAATTTGGGGCTGATTAATGTGTCACAGAATATTTTTTTAGCTGGCACCTGCTTCCTTAGTGCGCCCTGATTAGTGATCTTTTGCACTTGCTAAGTGCTTTCATTGTTGCAAAATTAGTTACAACACCTGCCCTGCCCCAACTGACAATAATGAATTAGGGGCTGATTAATGGATTTTAACTTCCAGCCTGGCTCCTGCTTGTCTCCCTTAGCTGTAATTCATGACCTTTGTGGCATATGTGTAACTATTCTGAGGTTCAGAGCAGGGTCACATAATAGTTTCAACTGGCAACTGAACTCTGGAGGGGCCCCTCAGGAAGCACTACAGGAAATGGCTACTAATGATGTGCCTGAACTTTTGAACCTGGTAAGTAGTTACTTTCAGTTTTGCTTAGAACGTATTTCTGCAATTTCGCACTTATTCGCGGGGCGCGAACTCACGCGAACAGTGCGAGCAGTGCGAGCAAAATCCGCTGCTCGCGGATTTGCGGATTTTGCAGGAAATTCGCAAATCTCGCGGATTGCGGATTTCCCGAAAATCCGCAAAATCCGCGAGCGGAACGGATTTTCCGCCCATGCCTACATGAGAGGGGCCAAGTGCTCCAACAGTCCATTGCACTGAAAACGTCCATCACATGCAGCACATGAGAGGCGCTAAGGGCACCAACAGTCCATTGCACTGAAAACGTCCATCACAGGCAGCACATGAGAGGGCACAATGCAGTTTTAGAACAGCAACAGGGCAGCAACAGGGCAGTGTGGACACCAGAGCAGGTACATCAGATGCAGTACATCAGTATGAGGATAGCAACAGGGCAGTGTGGGCACCAGAGCAGGTACATCAGATGCAGTACATCAGTATGAGGATAGCAACAGGGCAGCAACAGGGCAGTGTGGGCACCAGAGCAGGTACATCGGATGCAGTACATCAGTATGAGGATAGCAACAGGGCAGTGTGGGCACCAGAGCAGGTACATCAGATGCAGTACATCAGTATGAGGATAGCAACAGGGCAGCAACAGGGCAGTGTGGGCACCAGAGCAGGTACATCAGATGCAGTACATCAGTATGAGGATAGCAACAGGGCAGTGTGGGCACCAGAGCAGGTACATCAGATGCAGTACATCAGTATGAGGATAGCAACAGGGCAGCAACAGGGCAGTGTGGGCACCAGAGCAGGTACATCAGATGCAGTACATCAGTATGAGGATAGCAACAGGGCAGTGTGGGCACCAGAGCAGGTACATCAGATACAGTACATCAGTATGAGGATAGCAACAGGGCAGCAACAGGGCAGTGTGGGCACCAGAGCAGGTACATCAGATGCAGTACATCAGTATGAGGATAGCAACAGGGCAGCAACAGGGCAGTGTGGGCACCAGAGCAGGTACATCAGAGGCAGTACATGAGAGGGGCCAAGTGCTCCAACAGTCCATTGCACTGAAAACGTCCATCAGAGGCAGCACATGAGAGGGCACAATGCAGTATCAGAACAGCAACAGGGCAGTGTGGACACCAGAGCAGGTACATCAGAGGGCATACATCAGTATGAGGATACCAACAGGGCAGTGTGGACACCAGAGCAGGTACATCAGATGCAGTACATCAGTATCAGAACAGCAACAGGGCAGCAACAGGGCAGTGTGGACACCAGAGCAGGTACATCAGAGGGCATACATCAGTATGAGGATAGCAACAGGGCAGTGTGGACACCAGAGCAGGTACATCAGAGGCAGTACATCAGTATCAGAACAGCAACAGGGCAGTGTGGACACCAGAGCATGTACATCAGATGCAGTACATCAGTATGAGGATAGCAACAGGGCAGTGTGGACACCAGAGCAGGTACATCAGATGCAGTACATCAGTATGAGGATAGCAACAGGGCAGTGTGGACACCAGAGCAGGTACATCAGAGGCAGTACATCAGTATCAGAACAGCAACAGGGCAGCAACAGGGCAGTGTGGACACCAGAGCAGGTACATCAGAGGGCATACATCAGTATGAGGATAGCAACAGGGCAGTGTGGACACCAGAGCAGGTACATCAGAGGCAGTACATCAGTATCAGAACAGCAACAGGGCAGTGTGGACACCAGAGCAGGTACATCAGATGCAGTACATCAGTATGAGGATAGCAACAGGGCAGTGTGGACACCAGAGCAGGTACATCAGATGCAGTACATCAGTATCAGAACAGCAACAGGGCAGTGTGGACACCAGAGCAGGTACATCAGAGGCAGTACATCAGTATCAGAACAGCAACAGGGCAGCAACAGGGCAGTGTGGACACCAGAGCAGGTACATCAGAGGGCATACATCAGTATGAGGATAGCAACAGGGCAGTGTGGACACCAGAGCAGGTACATCAGAGGGCATACATCAGTATGAGGATAGCAACAGGGCAGTGTGGACACCAGAGCAGGTACATCAGATGCAGTACATCAGTATGAGGATAGCAACAGGGCAGTGTGGACACCAGAGCAGGTACATCAGAGGGCACAGTACAGCAACTTACAGCACACTATCAGGTGGATTGCGTGAAGTACCCGCATCGGACACACTGGCAGCACCAGAAACCGGAGTGTGACACACAGCCACAGATGTAGTGACTGACACGTGAGCCACAGACCCAGATACACTGCCAGCACCTGATACAGGAGTGTGACACACCGACACAGCCCGAGTTACTGACACATGGCCCATAGACCCAGATACACTCCCAGCACCTGATACAGGAGTGTGACACACCGACACAGCCCGAGTTACTGACACATGGCCCATAGACCCAGATACACTCCCACACCTGATACAGGAGTGTGACACACCGACACAGCCCGAGTTACTGACACATGGCCCATAGACCCAGATACACTCCCAGCACCTGATACAGGAGTGTGACACACCGACACAGACCGAGTGACTGACACGTGAGCCACAGACCCAGATACACTGGCAGCACCTGATACAGGATATGTCTCGACGGATACCCTGCCACTAACAGACACATGCGAGTCAACTGCACCAGCGCCACTGTGACCACTGAAATGATGAGCCACAGGGCTGTATGGTCCAGGAGGCAGGGTGGCTCTGGGAGCCGGGGATAGTTGCAATTGGCCGATATCGGATTGGGCATGTGTCAATGCTGTGTGTCTACGCTTCTTTTGGACATGTGCCTGCACCCTGGACAGGACAGGACTCACAAGTCGACCGGACTGAGAAGCAATTTCACCCACCATGGGAGGTGCATGTGCTGGGGGGGAATGGTCTCTGGGGACGTGCTGGAGCCTGCTTGTCGTTTGCTGTGTGGCTGCCTTGTGGCCTCTGCAACATGTGTCATGGGGGATGCCACGACAGGGTCCACCTGCATCCGTCCCTGACGGGCCATGATGGGAGTGGATGTAAGGGGTGACTCCACTGCTGAGTCTTCGGTATTCCGTTTGCCAGAAAACAGCTGTCTCAGAGCAACTATGGGTGATGTATGCCTGTCCCTGACAGCGCCACTGTTCATGGGCGAGTCCTTGGGCCTTGGATGTTCCATTTCCGTAGGAGTACTGTACTCTGCGGACTTGCCCTGTTCCCTGGATGGTGCCCTCTTCCAGGCAGCAGACTTGTCGTCTGTGGTGTACATATCAGCTGGACACCCCTTCTGCCCATGTGTGTCCCTGCCCCTGGGACTGTCCGTGCTCCTCTTAGGTGCGTTTGTCTTGTGACTATTCTTGTCCCTGCCCTTGGGAGTGGCTCCTTCCTTCGTAGTCTCCCTGGCCTTGGGAGTGGCACCTTCCTTCGTAGTCTCCCTGCCCTTGGGAGTGCCTACATCCTTCCTGCTTTCCCTGCCCTTGGGAGTGCCTACATCCTTCCTGCTGTCCCTGCCCTTTGGAGTGGCACCTTCCTTCGTAGTCTCCCTGCCCTTGGGAGTGCCTACTTTCTTCCTGCTGTCCCTGGCCTTGGGAGTGGCACCTTCCTTCGTAGTCTCCCTGCCCTTGGGAGTGCCTACATCCTTCCTGCTTTCCCTGCCCTTGGGAGTGCCTACATCCTTCCTGCTTTCCCTGCCCTTGGGAGTGCCTACATCCTTCCTGCTGTCCCTGCCCTTGGGAGTGGCACCTTCCTTCGTAGTCTCCCTGCCCTTGGGAGTGCCTACTTCCTTCCTGCTTTCCCTGCCCTTGGGAGTGGCACCTTCCTTCCTAGTGTCCCTGGCACTGGGAGTATGCGAGCCCTCAAGAGATGTATTCGTCTTCTCACTGTCCTCGTACAGGGTAGTGTCAATGGAAGCGGGAGTGAGTCTTGGCCTGGTAGTACCTTGTGTGTGGGATGGCTGTGCAGCATGTGTAGCCATTACACCCAACCCCTCTTTTGCCTCACGTGTGTGTACTCCACTATATCTGACGTTGTCCTTGTGAACAGAGTTACCTGACCTAGGGGATGGGGTCTGAGGCCTACGTGCCTTGACGTGCTGGCTGACGCTGCTTCTAGTGCAATAACCTGTATTAGAGTCCAGATCAGAAAATTCACTCCCCCCTGACACATCCAGAGTTGTAGATGGTGGAACAGAAGTACCACCCAGTCCATGCGACTGTGCAATGGCAGACGACACACTGTTAGACAATGACTGCAGTGTCCTGTGTACACCAGCCAGATCACCATGCATACCTTCCATGAATGCCACCACCTGCCCCAACTTCCTATCGTGGTCTTGGAATGCATTAATCATATTGGTCTGGCCCACACACAGCTGTCGCAGCAGATCAACAGCCTCTGCACAAAGAGAATTTTGGGTCACCGAGGCTGGGGCAGCGGTGCCGACACCGAACGCCACTCTGCTCCCCCTACTCCTGCGTGCACGAACAGTACATGGTGCAGTTGCCGGCAGGGTGGGCCCTGTGTGCTGTGTCCCGACCGAAGGTGTTGGTTGCCCACTCCCAGTCTGTGACAACAGTGCTGACTCACCAACACTGTCGGAAGATGATGACGATGTTGTCTCCACATGCGAGTCCTCCGGGACGGTCCTGTCCCCCTCTCCGCCGCTGGCCCCTTCGGTGTCAGTCTGCGTGTGCGCGACGTCTGATCCGGATGCATTGCCTTTTGTAATCTCCGCCGTCTGTGGCTGAGTGCCCTCTGCCAAAGCTGAAAAGCACAGGAAATGGGTGTAAGTAATGGGCACACACACGTACAGTACTGCTGCGGAATCCCTAAAGCCACTGATGACACTGTCCGTGGCGTTGGCCGTAATACATGTACAGCATGCACACTGGGCATGAGGAACTACATCAGCACACAAGTGTTGCCAAGGGGTGACGGAGCACTACAGCATGTGCATGACAACTGAACAGCTTAGCAGGTGGCGTCTCAACATTCCGCATGTGCAAGTGCAAAGTTAACTGTGGCAATGTCACCAACATGCCATTGGAAATAGACTCACGATAGACGGAAGACCCTAATGTGTGTGGGCAACCATACATGCATTGCACTCACAAGCAACATACACTGACAGTAAGCTTACCGCCACGTTGCTGTTCATCCACACGCAACCGCTCGGACAGGTCAGGATGCGTCACAGCTATGATACGGTGCATGAGAGGGGTCATTGAGCGTCGGGCCAGACGTGCCGTCCGTGGAATCAGCCCTAGTGTCACTTCCGCTACATTCTTGCTCAGTCTGGAAATGTCGTCCCAGCGTTTGTGGCAGTGTGTATGTCGTCTATTGGACACCCCCGCTGCTCGTACTTCACGTGCAATGCTCCTCCACACGTCCTTGCGAAGGTGCAGCTTTACCTACCATGATGGGAGACAAAAGGGTGGAAGTCAGGGGACAGTTGGCCAGTCACACAGATAGGAGCAACACATTACTCTAAGCAGCCATGCACATATCGATTCTTTAGTTGTACTCACATCACACCGCCAAGTTTCCCAGAGACCAGGTGCCATATCACACCTCATGCACCACAACTCATCCCCCACGACACTTACCGCCTGTCCGGGTGCGCCGTACAGGCGTCCGTAGTTGCGTAGCACAGCGTCCACCAGGACATCCAGCTCCGCGGCGGTGAAGGGACGAGACCGGACCTCTTTGACTCCCGACATGGCAAGGTCACGGAGTATGGCACTAGAGCGGCAGTCGGTGGTCAGCTCCGCAGCAGCAGGTGGAGGTGATGGTCACAGGCAGCAGTCGGTGGTCAGCTCCGCAGCAGCAGGTGGAGGTGATGGTCACAGGCAGCAGTCGGTGGTCAGCTCCGCAGCAGCAGGTGGAGGTGATGGTCACAGGCAGCAGTCTTTGGTCAGCTCCGCAGCAGCAGGTGGAGGTGATGGTCACAGGCAGCAGTGGGTGGTCATCGTAGAAAGTTTGCTTTTGCACATCACACATATATAGGGCCCAGTGGCCATGTCAGTGGCATACGGCGCCAGCCATTGGTCCGCCGTGAGAGCGTGTTTGGAATTGGGCCAATGATTGGCCCTGGTGTTGCGGTGAACACCATACGGTACTTGCAATTGGCCAACCGTGGCCCATGTCCACACCTCCCATTGGCTGCACTTGCACAGACCGTCACGCTCACACACCGGCAACTGCACGTGCTAGAGACCGGGACGGATGCATCATTTGCAACAAAGTTGTAAGAGTGGCGCCACCATGGCGGGGCACGTATTCGGCGGGGGAGGTGGAGGCCAATACAGCCATAAGCTGATGTCCATGCACATGCCAGTTCATGACCCCCTTACAGTGACATTGCATCAGGCAGCCTACACCGGCCGGCCCAGCTCTACCCACTACCGCCGTGCCAGGCCCAGCCCATGACCGCCGTTGCGGCCGTGCCAACTACCGCCGCTTCAGGCCCCCTCCACTACCGCCGTGCCAGACCTAGCCCTTGACCGCCGTTGCGGCCGTGCCAACTACCGCCGCTTCAGGCCCCCTCCACTACCGCCGTGCCAGACCTAGCCCTTGACCGCCGTTGCGGCCGTGCCAACTACCGCCGCTTCAGGCCCCCTCCACTACCGCCGTGCCAGACCTAGCCCTTGACCCCCGTTGCGGCCGTGCCAACTACCGCCGCTTCAGGCCCCCTCCACTACCGCCGTGCCCTGGCGGCCCTGGCACGGCGGTCATGGGCCTAGGTCTGGCACGGCAGTAGTGGAGGGGGCCTGAAGCGCTGGTAGTTGGCACGGCCGCAACGGCGGTCATGGGCTAGGTCTGGCACGGCGGTAGTGGAGGGGGCCTGAAGCGGCGGTAGTTGGCACGGCCGCAACGGCGGTCATGGGCTGGGCCTGGCACGGCGGTAGTGGGTAGAGCTGGGCCGGCCGGTGTAGGCTGCCTGATGCAATGTCACTGTAAGGGGGTCATGAACTGGCATGTGCATGGACATCAGCTTATGGCTGTATTGGCCTCCACCTCCCCCGCTGAATACGTGCCCCGCCATGGTGGCGCCACTCTTACAACTTTGTTGCAAATGATGCATCCGTCCCGGTGTCTAGCACGTGCAGACAATTGGAATGTTGAACGCGGGCCGCGTATGGCCAGACGTCAACAGCGGAAGCAGTGCACCGCCATGGCGGCGTCAATGAGTGCATGTCAGCTGACGATGCACGATGCACTATGTTTAATTGTCTGCAGCTGCATGATGAGGGTTGTGTGCGTGATTGCGTGACTCCACACTTCATGCTCTATCCCATGGTTTCCATACCATGCCCATCGGTGTACCACTAATGACCGTCACTTTTGGGTCATGTCACATGCCTTGTTGGCAGTGATGTTGATGTGCAACAGAGTGCATTGGACATGTTGCAACACATCATGTAGCTGGTGGGTGCACATTGCTACGTCAATCCATGTTGTTGTGACAATCAGAGGTGTCACACATAAGCAAATCGTACACTGCCTATTACATGTTAGATGGAGTGTGGTGACATGTGAGTGAGTTGCACAGACATGCGTTGTATGTGAATTGACTTCCATTCCATTTACTCCCACACAGGAGGGCTCAAAATGTCCATCGGCCATATACTGTGCTGGAGGACATGGTGGACGAGGAGGTGGTCCGGAAATTCAGGCTTGATCGACGTCGATTGCTGGAGCTTGTGAACAAGTTGTCTCCTCACCTGCAGCCGCGGAGAACTTATCCAGGCTCAATTTCACCCACCCAAAAGGTGATGGCGGCACTCCATTTTTTTGCAACAGGCACATTCCAGTACACTATAGGACATGCCGGGGGAATGTCACAGGCCATGTTCAGCACGGTACTCAAGGATGTACTGACAGCCATGATGCTGTACAAGCATGAGTACATACATTTTCCACAGGCGGCAGAGTTGGCAGCGGTCAAGGCAGACTTTTATGCACTGGGTCGCATTCCACACGTTGTGGGTTCAATTGATGGCACGCATATTGCGATCATCCCGCCACGGGCACGTGAGCAGGTGTTTCGGAATCGGAAGCACTTCCACTCCCTTAACGTGCAGGTGGTGTGCCAGGCCGACAACATTATCTCACATGTGTGTGCAAGATTTCCTGGCTCTGCACATGAATCCCACATCATGCGGAGCAGCATAGTCCCACGACTGATGGCAAATCTGCGTCTGGCACAAGCCTGGCTTGTTGGTGAGTATGCTGTGGTGACTGGAGTGATATCTGGGTGGCTTGGTGTGGCCACATGTTCAGGTACTGATGTCTCTCTCTCTCTCTAATTCCCACATACACAGGCGACTCGGCTTACCCAAACAGGCCTTGGCTTCTGAGTCCAATTCGCAATCCCACAACAGCAGGAGAAATGCGATACAACGATGCCCATGGTAGGACACGTCGAGTGGTGGAACGAACATTTGGCCTGCTTAAGTCTAGGTTTCGGTGCCTAGATAAGACTGGAGGGGCCCTGCCTTACGCACCTGGCAAAGTATGCATGATTGTGATGGCCTGCTGCATGCTCCACAACCTGGCTGTGCGAAATAACATTGCACTGATCTTGGACCCAGATGAACAGCAAGTTCCTCGCCCTCCCGACCCACCCATGTCGACTGATGAGGATAGTGGTGAGGAGGAAGGTGTGGACCAGAGGCGCCAGCTCATAGAACGCTACTTCCCTTGACTGTGAGTGTGCCCCTCTTGTGCTGCTTGTGTATGCCCTGTGTAGGTTTGCTGCTCTGGTGTCTTTGTGTTGGGGATCATCTATGTGTTTTGTTATGTGATGTATGCATGTGTGTGTGTGTCTTCATTTATGAGTACATGCACTTCTCCATGATGTGTGTAGTGTCAGCCATTCATGTAGTGATGTGTGTGGTTTGTTGTAAGTTGCACTGCAGTGAGTTGGGATGAGTGTGATGCTGTTTACTAACGTCTGTTTGCGGGTTCTATGTTTCCCTAGGTCACTCCGTTGCGGCATGATTCTGTACCTGTTGGATCCCTGAACCTGGTTACGTCTGTTTCTGATGCAATCATGTGAATAAACATGGAGGCAACACATCATTGAGTGAGTAAGTGGTATTTATTTACAGATTGTGCATAGGTGTAGGTGCATATTTACAAAGGAGTGAAGGGGTGGGGGGGTGAGAGTCCAAGGTAATGGTAGATGAGATGGGCGTGCAGACACCACATAGGGTGGTGGGTGCCTAGTGCAGCAGGCCTGTGGCAGGTGGGACCGGATACTTTCCAGGTTGGATCGGAGGCTCAGGTACTCCAATGAGTCACTGTCGGCTCCTCTTGGAGCGTGTGCCATGTGCTCCAACACTGCTCTCGCCCACTTCCTGCCTCGGACGGCCCCTCCGTCTTTGTGCCGGCACGGGGTCAGCTAGGGGCGCAGGCTGATCCGGTAACACATCCGCCGCCAGGGGCGCAGTCGGCGGTGGCGGTGTTGTGGCCGGTGCCGTTGTTTGAGGGGGGGGAGGGGGGGGGTGGTGTTGGCGGATGCCCTGGCGCTGAAAATGTCGACCAGTTGGCCAAGCCGCCTCTCGATGGCCCCCAACATGGCGGTGTTGTCCACAAAGTCCTGGTGGGCCCGGTCTGCATGTTCCTGGCTACGTGCATAGCCCGCCTCCACCCGGACTAGTGCTTCATGGCACTGTTGCACAGCATTCAGTGTTGTGTCATCAGCCCTTCTTTCCGCCCTGCTCCTGCCTGCAGGATCTGCCCTTGCAGTGGTGGGTTGCCTGACTGTCTCCCTGCGTGGCTGGGATGGCGCTGCCCCAGCGTTGGCGGCGGGGTTGGGCAGGGCGGCAGGGGCAGAAGTGGTGGTAGTAGTGGTGGTGGTGGAGGTGGTGCTGGAGGCAGCTGTGCAGGTCCGAGTCGCCGGTGTTGTTGTGATGCCAGTGCCCGTAGTCGTAGTTGCAGGTGTGACCTGCGTGGCAGAGGTCCCTGGCTGGCTGCTCGATCCGGCACCATCCTCTGCCCCGGAGTTGGCTGCACAATCGTCCCATGAGTGCTCGGAGTTTGGGGATGCTGGAGGCCTGGTGTCAATGGCGGCAGTCAGAGTAGGATCCCCTGCAAAAGAATAATGTGATGATGAGTAATGTTGCCTATACGTGTACATGTATTTATGGTTGACAATCAGTCGGCATTGGCACACACCCCACCCACCACCACCACCCTCTCTATGGACATGGGGGCCTGTTGGAAGTTGTAGTTCCGACCCCTCACACACCCCACACACCACCACCACCCTCTCTATGGACATGGGGGCCTGTTGGAAGTTGTAGTTCCGACCCCTCACACACCCCACCCACCACCACCACCCTCTCTATGGACATGGGGGCCTGTTGGAAGTAGGACTAGTGACCCCTCACACACCCCACCCACCACCACCACCCTCTCTATGGACATGGGGGCCTGTTGGAAGTTGTAGTTCCGACCCCTCACACACCCCACCCACCACCACCACCCTCTCTATGGACATGGGGGCCTGTTGGAAGTTGTAGTTCCGACCCCTCACACACCCCACCCACCACCACCACCCTCTCTATGGACATGGGGGCCTGTTGGAAGTTGTAGTTCCGACCCCTCACACACCCCACACACCACCACCACCCTCTCTATGGACATGGGGGCCTGTTGGAAGTTGTAGTTCCGACCCCTCACACACCCCACCCACCACCATCACCCTCTCTATGGACATGGGGGCCTGTTGGAAGTAGGACTAGTGACCCCTCACACACCCCACCCACCACCACCACCCTCTCTATGGACATGGGGGCCTGTTGGAAGTTGTAGTTCTGACCCCTCACACACCCCACACACCACCACCACCCTCTCTATGGACATGGGGCCTGTTGGAAGTTGTAGTTCCGACCCCTCACACACCCCACCCACCACCACCACCCTCTCTATGGACATGGGGGCCTGTTGGAAGTAGGACTAGTGACCCCTCACACACCCCACCCACCACCACCACCCTCTCTATGGACATGTGGGCCTGTTGGAAGTTGTAGTTCCGACCCCTCACACACCCCACCCACCACCACCACCCTCTCTATGGACATGGGGGCCTGTTGGAAGTTGTAGTTCCGACCCCTCACACACCCCACCCACCACCACCACCCTCTCTATGGACATGGGGGCCTGTTGGAAGTTGTAGTTCCGACCCCTCACACACCCCACACACCACCACCACCCTCTCTATGGACATGGGGGCCTGTTGGAAGTTGTAGTTCCGACCCCTCACACACCCCACCCACCACCACCACCCTCTCTATGGACATGGGGGCCTGTTGGAAGTAGGACTAGTGACCCCTCACACACCCCACCCACCACCACCACCCTCTCTATGGACATGGGGGCCTGTTGGAAGTTGTAGTTCCGACCCCTCACACACCCCACCCACCACCACCACCCTCTCTATGGACATGGGGGCCTGTTGGAAGTTGTAGTTCCGACCCCTCACACACCCCACCCACCACCACCACCCTCTCTATGGACATGGGGGCCTGTTGGAAGTTGTAGTTCCGACCCCTCACACACCCCACACACCACCACCACCCTCTCTATGGACATGGGGGCCTGTTGGAAGTTGTAGTTCCGACCCCTCACACACCCCACCCACCACCACCACCCTCTCTATGGACATGGGGGCCTGTTGGAAGTAGGACTAGTGACCCCTCACACACCCCACCCACCACCACCACCCTCTCTATGGACATGGGGGCCTGTTGGAAGTTGTAGTTCAGACCCCTCACACACCCCACCCACCACCACCACCCTCTCTATGGACATGGGGGCCTGTTGGAAGTTGTAGTTCCGACCCCTCACACACCCCACCCACCACCACCACCCTCTCTATGGACATGGGGGCCTTTTGGAAGTTGTAGTTCCGACCCCTCACACACCCCACCCACCACCACCACCCTCTCTATGGACATGGGGGCCTGTTGGAAGTTGTAGTTCCGACCCCTCACACACCCCACCCACCACCACCACCCTCTCTATGGACATGGGGGCCTGTTGGAAGTTGTAGTTCCGACCCCTCACACACCCCACCCACCACCACCACCCTCTCTATGGACCTGGGGGCCTGTTGGAAGTAGGACTAGTGACCCCTCACACACCCCACCCACCACCACTACCCTCTCTATGGACATGGGGGCCTGTTGGAAGTTGTAGTTCCGACCCCTCACACACCCCACCCACCACCACCACCCTCTCTATGGACATGGGGGCCTGTTGGAAGTTGTAGTTCCGACCCCTCACACACCCCACCCACCACCACCACCCTCTCTATGGACATGGGGGCCTGTTGGAAGTTGTAGTTCCGACCCCTCACACACCCCACCCACCACCACCACCCTCTCTATGGACATGGGGGCCTGTTGGAAGTTGTAGTTCCGACCCCTCACACACCCCACCCACCACCACCACCCTCTCTATGGACATGGGGGCCTGTAGGAGTGCTTTAGAGGTTGGTGAGTATGTGGACTGCATGCAAGGCTGGGGTATGTGGGATGTGTCTTCAGAGTTGTGTGGCCCACACCGTGTTGTTGTGTTTGTGGTGGTTGGTTGGTACTTACCAGCCTCTTCTCCATCAGGAAGTCCATCGAGGGTGTCAGGGTGCAGGATGGTCAGCACCCTCTCCTCCCACTCGGTGTATGGTAGGGGCTCCGGGGGGGTTCCACCGCCGGTATGGTTGGCCCGGAGGAAGTTCTTGGCTCTTATAGACTTCACCCGGGTCTTCAGGTCGTGCCACCGCCTCTGGATGTCAGCCTTGGTTCGCGGAACGCTCCCGGAGGCATTGACCCTGGTCACGATGCGGTCCCACAGGCTGTTCTTCCGAGCTATGCTCGTCTGCTGCACGAGGGACCCGAAGATGTGGGGTTCCACACGAAGGATCTCTTCCACCATTACCTTGAGCTCGGTGTCGGAGAATTTAGGATTCTTTTTGGGTGCCATGGTGCTCGGGGGGTGTGTTTGTGTGGAGTGCGGAGGTGCTGGTGTGTGCTGTTTGGGTGTGGTGTGGTGGGTGTTTGTGTGCAGGGTGTCTTTGGGTGTGGTGTGGTGGGTGTTTGTGTGCAGGGTGTGTTTGAGTGTGGGTTATGTGTCTGAATCAAATAGTTTGCTGTTTGTCAAGTCAAGTATTGTCTCCTGCTGTCAGCTATGCTGGGATGCAGAGGATTTCGGGAGTGGGTGGGAGTCAATTTATAGTCTGTGTGTTGGCCCTGTGTGAATGTTGATTGGCAGTCAGGTGATAGGTGGGTGTGTTGTCAGGTGTGGTCTATGCAGTTCTTGGGGGTGGGTAATTGTGTTTTGTGTTTGGTTTAGATGTGTCAGGTGGGTTGTCGTCCATTTTGCTGTGTTTGGTGATGGATTCTGTCGGTATGTATGCCATTTGCATGACTGTAGGGATGTTGGACTTCCGCTGTGGTGGCCCGTTTCTCATTGCATTGCTACCGCCGCGGACGTGGATCGCGGTGGCTACCGGGGTACTTGCGGAGTTATCCTAATTGCGGACACGGAAAGTACGCAGGTATCGCGGGGGAGGTTGTTGTTCTCCTGGTCATGTGCGTACGCGGCGGTCGGTGTTTTGTGGGTTCCGTCCGCATGCCGCGGAATCAGGTGTACTTCGACCGCTGCGGACGGGGATTGTTGTGCTCCGTCCGCCGCGGTCGGCGTTTCGGTCACATTTGATCCTAATCGCTAATGCGGTTTTTCCGCGGCCAGGTCCGGAGTATCTTGACACCTTCCACGGCGGACGGAGCACGTTTCCATCCGCCATCCTAATCGGCCCCCAAATGTCGCTTTGGATTTGCATGACCGGCACTTTCAAAATGAAGAGTCAACAATTTGATGTCATGTTTGCGACATAATATCAGAAGGAGGTCACCTAAAAATACCTACAATTTAAGAAGAGGTGAAGAATCCAAATATATAAATGACTATAACCCAGTTATTTTGTCCATGTGGAATGTTAACATGGACATACAATATGTTGCAGACAATTCTATTGCTGTGGCTCAATATGTAACGTCTTACATTACGAAATCTGAAAAGACGGAATTGAAGGAGATGTGGGAAGACATTTCCCATGAAAAGAGCCTAAGCAAGAAATTGTATACGTACAGTTTGAAGATGCTGTCTCATCGAGAAATTGGAGCATATGAATGTTTTGACAGATTATCATCAGCAAGTCTTTATGCTAAATCAAGGACTATTCTCTGGGTGAGTTTGGGCCTAGCAGAAACACGAAACCGTGTTCTGAAACCTGTGCAAGAAATTGAATATTTAGCCCAGAAAGAAGCAAACAGTACAGACATTTTGAAAACAAATATGTTGGATACATACTATCCAAATAGAAGTTCTCTGCTTGAAAACATTTGTCTGTATGAAATACTTCAAAATTATACTTTTAAAAGGAATGTTACAGAGAACATTGATAAAGGTGTACACGCTGTAATTGGACATGAAGGATGTCTGGTGAAACAAAGAAAAGGACACTTGATAAATCATCGGAAACTGAGTTGCGAAACACCTGACAAAAGAGAATTTTACTATTTTGCTCTTTTGCAACTCTTTAAACCATGGCGTAGAGAAGAGGAACTACTTGGAGACTTTGATAGTTGTGAAGATTCATTCAACGCATCTAAAAGTAATATTGAATGTCCTGTTTTTAGTAATTATCTCCAAATGTTGAATGATGAAATAGAGCAAGAAGCGACAATTGCAGCGGAGATTGCTAGAGATAGTTCACAAGGTAGTCAAAGTTCGGCTTCATTAAGTTAAGATCCACTGGGACAACCAATTATCCAAAATGAAGCAGCCAACGCCATGGATGAGGTGGAAAGAGCAATGCAGCAAGGTCAAGAGGAAGTAATCCACTTAGAAGAATTAAAGAAGCAGTTTAATGTTGAGCAAAGACAGATATATGATGAAGTGACAGAGCACATTGAGCATGGCTTTCGTCATGAGAGAAAAGATTGCTCATGTATGTCATTTGAACCTATTCGATTATATGTAAGTGGAGAAGCTGGGACTGGTAAAAGTTTCCTAATTAAAGGAATTACTACATATTTACAGCAAACAACTCAGTCAACACTGTCGTGTGTTGTTACTGCTGCAACTGGATTGGCAGCACATAATATTAAAGGTGTTACTTTACATCGTTTACTGATGCTGCCAGTTGAACATGAAAATAAATTACAATATCAGAAGCTATCTGGAGAAGCTTGTTTTGAAGTTTCTAGAGTCCTTAAAAAAATGAAACTTCTTATTATTGATGAAGTAAGCATGGTATCCAATTTAATGCTTGCTTTTGTGCATTTAAGAATGCAACAGACACTTAAGACAGAGTATGATGTGTTATTTGGAGGTAAACATGTCATAGTTTTTGGAGATCTACTGCAGCTAACTCCTGTGAAAGGACAACCTGTATTTGAAACTGTTACACATGAGGAGACCAGAAAGTGCCTGGGCAGTATTGGAAATGTAAATATATGGTCACATTTCAAATATACTGAACTGATTCAAAATATGTGACAGGCAAAGGATACTAAATATGGAAATATTCTTCAAGATATTAGGATTGGAAAACTAACTGAAGATGCGAAACACACTCTACGAACCCAATTACTTTCCAAGCTGTTTCCTAATGAAGATAATGTACCTGAGAAAATATATAGTAAAGAGGTAGCAGATAAGTCAGTGATATGCTTGATGCCAACTCTGAAAGAATGTTCAGTTTTTAATGAGAAAATGTTGAATTTAGAAAATGAAGAAATTAAGAAACTGGAAGCTAAAGATAGAATAGAGCATGAAGGTAGTACTATTGTTTTGTCTGAAAAGTTGAAGTTAAAATTGGATTCTCTTAAAAAAACTATATCTAAAACTGCTGGTTTAGAGAAAAATCTGTATGTATGTTTAAATTGTCGGATAATTTTAAAGAGAAATTTACATGTAGAAAGAGGATTGGTAAATGGAGCAATGGGTAATGTTGTTGGTTTTGTTAATTATACAAATAGAGATGAGATTGAATTTTTGAGAATAAAATTTGATGGAATTGAGGAAGTTCAAAAAATTAGTCGATGTTCAACTCGTTTTTTGCTTGTAAAAGACTTATATGTCCGTCATAAGCAATTTCCAATTTGTTTGGCATATGCAGTGACTATACATAAATCTCAAGGTTTAAGTGTAGATTGTGCTTTGGTAAATATTGGTAGCACTGTATTCAAAGAGGGTATGGCGTATGTTGCTTTATCGCGAGTTAGAACTTTATGTGGACTTTATCTAATTGATTATGATGAGACAAAGATTAGTGCAGATTTAAATTGTGTGAAGGAGTATAATAGGTTAAGAAGAGAATATGCTCCAAGTTTACCTCAATATCCTTTAATTGAAAGGCGTATAGTTGGTCAGAAAAGGAAAAATGAGGACAAATGTGCTGAAGTAGTCGAGAAACTACGAAAAAAAGATGTAGCTGTTGTTGGTAGCCGTAGCAAAACTGTTAGTATTGAAGAGATTGTTGGATTTAAGTTTGAAAATAGGTCTGGTGTCAACTGCTATGCAAATGTAGTAGTTAATGTTGTTTTCTTTCTGAAAAATGTTAAGGAACAGATTATAGAAAATCAGGAGCAAACATTTTGCTATTCTTTAAATTCTATATTTGAAATATGTAGTAGTGGTGATAGTGAAGTAGCAAGTGTTTCATATGGCCGGGATGCCCGCCACCCCCTCCCAACACCAATCCCCAAGGATGGGAGAAGTCGGACACTGGTTTGAACTTTTGGAAGGTGGGAGGGAGTCACCCCCCCGGCCGTATTTATTAAAATATGAAACAAAATTTAAAAAATTAAATAAAAGTTTCATCATTATGTACAATTTTACATTTATTACATTTCGATGAAGACATGTTCTTTGGCTAACCTTAACAGATCTCTAATACAAAGGTTTCCTAGCTGAGTCTAACATCCTGAAAATGCATACATTCTAAATTAAAATTGTACATCCTAGCATTAAGGGCCAACGGCAAGGTCTTAACCGGTGTCAGATCCCTACTACCAAAATCTCGCCCTCACGGTGTGAGTGGCGCATGCGCAGAGGACTCTACCCTCATTGCCAACTGTAACTTCCCTTGTCGTGGTGGGGGCCCCCTTTCCACTCGATGCCATCTTAAAGGTCGTCAGAGTTCCCGTGTGAGGTATCTGTAGGAAGGACAGCGTGGACTCCCCCCCCATCCCCACACTCTATCCGCCGTCGCGGATATCTGGCCCCCGGGAAATTAGTAGGAGGGGCATCTAGCCGCCTCCCCCCTGGGAGGGGCCTATGGCCGTCTCCCCCTAGGCGATCCATCCTTAGTGGGTGCCGCCTCCCCATGGAAGGGGCCAATGGCCGCCTCCCCCCGGGCGCTCCCATCCGTTCTGGGTGGCGCCCCCCTCTAGGGACCTAGAAATTACTGCTCACCGATCATGACCTTACCGCCTGACCAAAAAATAAATACGACAGTTGTTCACCTACTAAGGAAAGAAAAAATTCTGACATAGCCTTGATGTGTCATCAACTGCTCTCTCCTACAAAGAAAAACATTATCCTAAAGGCAGAAGTCACATCCTTATCTTAAACATTCCTTTACTTTTTCTACAAAGGAAAAAAAAGGGCCTATACATCTATTTCTCAGCAAAACTTTATTTAAACAAACATTGCCATAAGGGGCTGGTGGGTGGATCAAAATTTCCGCTTGTTCCGTCGAGGGCTCACAAGCAATGAGTGGGTGCAGCCTTCAGAGCACAGGAACAAGAGGACGCTTCTTCGGATTCCCGCTCTATTTATTCTTCTGCGGGAGGGCGTGTACCCTCCTCCGGTACGCCTACTAGGCGTGGTCTTCTGTGTAGGTGTCTAGGACAACCCCTCTTGGGCGGGAAAAGGCGCGCCCCGGCTACGCCACTTGGGGCATACCAGCCGAGCCACGCCCCCCGCCCAAAATGGTTTCCTGTGGGGATCGGGGCACCCAACCATACGTTCGGGGGGACCGAGTGGTCGCCCCTTTCCATATGGCCGGGATGCCCGCCACCCCCTCCCAACACCAATCCCCAAGGATGGGAGAAGTCGGACACTGGTTTGAACTTTTGGAAGGCGGGAGGGAGTCACCCTCCCGGCCGTATTTATCAAAATATGAAACAAAATTTAAAACATTAAATAAAAGTTTAATCATTATGTACAATTTTACATTTATTACATTTCGATGAAGACATGTTCTTTGGCTAACCTTAACAGATCTCTAATACAAAGGTTTCCTAGCCGAGTCTAACATCCTGAAAATGCATACATTCTAAATTAAAATTGTACATCCTAGCATTAAGGGCCAACGGCAAGGTCTTAACCGGTGTCAGATCCCTACTACCAAAATCTCGCCCTCACGGTGTGAGTGGCGCATGCGCAGAGTACTCTACCCTCATTGCCAACTGTAACTTCCCTTGTCGTGGTGGGGGCCCCCTTTCCACTCGACGCCATCCTAAAGGTCGTCCGAGTTCCCGTGTGAGGTATCTGTAGAAAGGACAGCGTGGACTCCCCCCCATCCCCACACTCTCTATCCGCCGTCGCGGATATCCGGCCCCTGGGAAATTAGTAGGAGGGGCATCTAGCCGCCTACCCCCCTGGGAGGGGCCTATGGCCATCTCCCCCTAGGCGACCCATCCTTAGTGGGTGCCGCCTCCCCGTGGAAGGGGCCAATGGCCGCCTCCCCCCGGGCGCTCCCATCCATTCTGGGTGGCGCCCCCCTCTAGGGACCTTGAAATTACTGCTCACCGATCATGACCTTACCGCCACAGGCCGGATAGTTGACCGACTCTCCGGCCCCCCCTACTCCTCCTAAAGGTCATGCTTCCTCAAACCCCTTAGCCACGCTATGAAGTCTCCTATGAGTAAGTCATTCCCCTCCCTGGACCGATGAACCCCATCATTCAGATACATGTGATCACCCCGAATACACCCGTGAGGAATGCTATGTAACTGCGAAGAGTGGAAAAGTTTACCAATTTTATTGTTAACCCTTTTCACTGAATGGTTCAGTGCTGACACCGAAAGGCCCCCCCGCCATACCTTCCTTGGAATCATGTGGGACCAGGCAATCGTGCACCCCGGGACTCTTTTAGCCAACCAGCTAACAGCCGACAAAATGTGTTCCAATAACACTCGTCTACCCAGTGTCACCAAGTCATTGCCCCCCAGGTGTACTATGACTACAGATGGCGGTGACCTTTGCCGCCCTAAGAGACCCTCAAAAAACGATCCGAATTGATCAAAACAGAGCCCGCCCTTCCCATGGAAGGCCACTCTGTACCTGTATTCCCCGGCTGCGTGAGTCGCGTCACCTGCTTTGAATACGTCCCCGGCGCGCCTAACATATGAGTGGCCCACGACCCATACCACTCTCTCCCCAGTCGTTGATCCTTGACCGCTGGTCTCCTGGAGCTGGGTCGACTGCAAATTCCGCCCCGCGTGACACGCTCGCGAAACTGTAATTCAAACAAAAGACAAGAAGCGTGAGTGCATGTCAATTGATCTTTACAACATGTGCAATCGCACATACCTTTTGAAGCAATTCGAGGACCAACGTCCCAACTGTTTTACTTCCTCCGCACTCTGACCCCTGGCTGTAGCCTCAGTAGCAGCCCCTGTCCTAAAGGAGTGGGTCCCAAAATCGCACGGGTCCATGCCCGCAGCAGCGATTGTCAGTGCTAGCACCTTCTGGAACTGAAATCTCGTCAGTGGGGTGCCATCCTTGTGCCTCAGCAAACTCCCCCCCATGTAGCCGCCCTTAGTGCCAAGTATTCCTCTATACACTTTATCGGGCACGTGGGGGACCCTCGCGCGCGCTGCACGATAACACTATTTCCCATAGCTCCCTGGTCAGTCTTGGACCTGGCTATCGAGACCACCATTGAATCACCCCTAATTTGGACGTGATCCCTGCACAAGCCTCCCCCAACATCTTTCTTGTTCCTTGCGACAAGTTCGCTCACCCGCATAGCCCCATGGAATGCCAATGCGAAAGCTGCCCAGAACAGAACTGCTTCGAAATGGGAGGAGCACGTCTCGTCCAGTTGTGCTACGAGTAGAGACAACCTGTCTAAGTCAATCGGGCGCCTCGCATCTTGCTTGCGACCCTCGAGGTGCTGCCAGCCGCGAAGGGCTTTCTTAACCAAAAAGGAACCCGTCGGGTCTTTTATGCCACGCACCTGCGCCATGAATGAAATGGCCGCCCTATGCCTCCTGGCCGTTGCCGCTGATCGGCCTTCTCTGTGCAGCGCTACCAGGAACCCCAAGAAGGATTCCTCCTGACCCCAGCTCTGTCTCCCTGTTGGACCCAAAAATGTGAAGTAGGAACGAAACGCTCCTTTGTATGCCTTCCTTGCCCTGGGGGCTAAGGTTGCTGCCACGAGGTCTTGTAATCCGGGGCACCGATTAGCCATAGCGCTTCGGGGAACGGTGCCGCCACTAGGTCCGCGTGGGTAGATAGCCCCTGAACGCCTGCATATGTGAACGAGAGAGTGCATCAGCTGCATGATTCAGTACGCCTGGCACATGTTTCGCCCTGAACTGTACATTCAATCTCATGCAAAGTAGTACAATTTCTTTAAACAATCTTAAGATCCACTTGCAGCGGGCTGCCTGCTGGTTAATGCACTCGACCACAGTCATATTATCAGACCAAAACACCACTGAGCGGTCCCTGAAGTCGTCTGGCCATGCCATTAGAGCAACCCAAATGGGGAATAACTCCAAGAACCCAATGTTACCTGTGAGACCGCTGGAGTGCCACCACGTTGGCCATACTTGCGCCGACCATCGGTTACCAAAGATGGCGCCAAATCCCACGCTCCCAGCTGAGTCAGTCCACAGACCAAGTTCGTCTGAAGACGCTGGTGGCTTGTTCCACACAACTCGACCGTTGAAGTCCGCCAGAAATGCCAACCAAATGCGCATATCCTGGCGAACCTCTGCCGACAGTCTCGTACGGTGGTGTCCCTCCTTGAGACCCACCATAGCTTGTGCAATAGAGCGGGAGAAGGGGCGGGCCATTGACATCACCCTCAAGGCAAAGTTAAGCTGACCCACTGTTTGCTGTAACTGGTGCAGGGTCACTTTCTCCTTGCCCAGGCATTGTATCAGGGAAGCCCTGAATTTTGGCTACCTTTTCCATCGGTAAACGGAAACATCCTTCCACCGAATTGAGCTCAATTCCCAGAAACTCCAGTGAAGTAGATGGTCCGACCGTCTTACCTGGTGCCAGTGGGACTCCGAACTCCCGCATGAGGATGCAGAAGTCCCGTAGCGCCTGCGCACAACTCGTATCGCCGGCTGTGCCCAAAAACAGGAAGTCATCTAAATAGTGCATCACATGCTTATGGCCCGTGGCCTCAGTGAATACCCACTGTAAAAAACAGCTGAACATTTCAAAATAAGCACAAGAAATGGAGCAACCCATTGGCATGCATTTATCCATGTAATAACTCCCTTGAAATGCAAAACCTAGCAAGCGCTGATCCTGTGGGTGTACCGGGAGCAACCGGAACGCCGATTCGATATCTGATTTCGCCATCAGCGCCCCGGGGCCCAGGCGATTTAACATGGTCACGGCATCATCGAACGATGCGTACCACACTGAACAAATTTCCGGGTCAATGGCTTCGTTCACCGAAGAACCCCTTGGGGCGGACAAGTTATGAATAAGTCTAAACTCCCCAGGGTCTTTCTTCGGGACAACCCCTAACGGGGAACATATGAACTCCGCCACCGGCGGGCGATGAAAAGGCCCCGCCACCCGCCCCAAGCTGACTTCTTTTGCAATTTTCTTTGCTGCAACGCTTGGGTTATGTTGGACAGATAACTGGTTTTTACAAAAGGAGTCCCCCCGAAAATCCCCCACCGGGATGTGGAAGCCATGTAAGAATCCCTTCCTCAACACCCCAGCGGATACATGATCAGGGTATTTGTTCAACCAAGGAGTCAGAGCCATGATATCAACAGGTGTAGGCAATCGGTTACAAAGTCTTACCTCACTCTTGCTTAGACCCCCCTTTTCCTCCCGTCCCGCTGTTTTTAGATCTACAGCTACTCTCCGGGTCTGAGGAGTTCCCACAGCCCGCACACGCATGCCTGAACCTACATGCTCCCTGGGGTCTGTTACATTTGCCTCTATTGAAGCCCCAACAAACCCCACGCTTGCCGCCATTCCCGCCGGTCTTGGGCTGATAGTCCCCTCCGGCGCCCGCTCGAAAGGGCACCGCGGGCTTTTGGCGGACGAACCCCGACCCGCTCCCGCTCGGCGAGGACGTACCTGCCGCCCCTGGCAAGAGCTGCTTGTGCCATGACACAGAGTCAAGGCAATCCCAAGTCAAAGTAGCATCAAACTCTTTCGCTTTCCGGAATTTCATATCATAACCTTTCCATTCATCCCCCTCATACATGGAATAAAAATCCATAATCCTATTCCAATAGCAAGTCAACTCGGTCATCAGTTCAGGCTTTCGTTCCCCCATGACTGCAATAAATATGGAAAAGGCCTTAACCCAGTTCGTTACCGTCTCATCAACCCTTAATTCCGCCATCTTGGCGCGCCATACACTGGGATGCCATAAATCTTTCTGGGATTTTGCATATTCCATCTCGCGATGGTCAGTCAATAATGAAAACATGTTAACATATTTCTCCCCCCATATTAGTTCTTTTGTGGCCATAGGGATGTGCTGTGCCACCCTTTCCCGCCTCGAGGGTAATGAACCCTCCCCCGCCATTGGCAATGTGTGCTTACCAGGTTCGGCCGTTGTTTCTGCCGCCTTTTCCTGGCCAACCGCAGGTCCTCCCAGCGCCACCTGTGGGGGAACCAGAGGAACATTCGCCGTTGCGGCTTCTCTCGACTGCCGCAATTGCTCGATTATTAGTCTGGCCTCCTCGGCCGGGTCCCCCGCGGCCACTGCCCCCCCTGCTTTCTTCTTGAGCCATGTAACAAAGAGGGTTTTGGCAAGAGCACAGTAAGGCTGTACTGGAAACAGAATGAACAACAGAATTGCCAGTACTGTGCAATTGTTTGTAATATTTGAAGAAAAGTTGAGCCAAGGTTTGCTCAACCCAAAGACCACTATTTCAGTCCAGAATCTTTTGAAAGATAATTTATTTAGTAAATATATATATATTTTTTATTTTTTTTTATTTTTTTATTTTTGAAAAAAAAAAATATATATATATATATTTACTAAATAAATTATCTTTCAAAAGATTCTGGACTGAAATAGTGGTCTTTGGGTTGAGCAAACCTTGGCTCAACTTTTCTTCAAATATTACAAACAATTGCACAGTACTGGCAATTCTGTTGTTCATTCTTCTTCTTGAGCCATGGCAACACCACCGCTAACTGGATGGCCAACTCGGGAGGCATCTCCTCATCATTAGCGGGAGTAATTACAACCGGGATCGGCAAACCTATATCTGGGTTTGGTACCGGGATGTCCGCCGGCGTGACGGGGGCGACTGGGGTTACCTCAGGAACCGGGACCTCCCCAGAAACCGCCCTCCTCTTGACCCGCTTCCCCCTACCCTCGGGGACGACTCCCGGCAAGGCCGGGCCTATTACCTTCTTAGGACGACCTGAGTTGTTCAGGGCCGCCAACTGTTTCTTAACCTCAGACAAACCTCGACCGATCGAACAAACTTTTTCGAGCTTTCGGTCCATGCCAGCCATTCGGTTCGACAACAGGCGCAATACCTTCTCCATCTCGGAGCCTTTTCCTGCTTTCTTGCCAGCCATGGTTTCGAGTCGATCAACGAGGTCCTGGATCCTTCGTACTCCAAATAACTGAAAAAGAAACAACAAGATTACAAGTTCTCAAAATTGCCGCTTGTTCCGTCGAGGGCTCACAAGCAACGAGAGGGTGCAGCCTTCAGAGCACAGGAACAAGAGGACGCTTCTTCGGATTCCCGCTCTATTTATTCTTCTGCGGGAGGGCGTGTACCCTCCTCCGGTACGCCTACTGGGCGTGGTCTTCTGTGTAGGTGTCTAGGACAACCCCTCTTGGGCGGGAAAAGGCGCGCCCCGGCTATGCCACTTCGGGCATACCAGCCGAGCCACGCCCCCCGCCCAAAATGGTTTCCCGGGGGGATCGGGGCACCCAACCATACATTCAGGGGGACCGAGTGGTCGCCCCTTTCCAGAACTAAGGAATGTTTTAGACATATGTGCAGGAGTAAATCAATTTTCTCAGAATATTCAGCAAGATTGTCAGGAATTTATCATGTATATGTTTACAGTTTTGGAAGATGAAGGTGTAGATATTGATAGTCTTTTTGGCCTTTCTTATAAATGGGAACATAAGTGTGATAATTGCTCATTTTTAAGTAGTACTGAGATACACAGTGAAAGATTTTTATAATTGACATTACCAGACTGCAAAGAAGTGCCTTTTAATAAACTAGTTAAAGATGCGCATCAGAACATGGTCTGTTCTCAATGCAAGTCTGAAATGTTATCAACTTTATTTATCCATAGATACGGACAATATGTAATTTTAATGTTTCAACGATGCAGAGCTGATGGGAGTAAATTTTCAACTTTAATTAAAAACTTTGTGGCTTCTCAAGTTTCTATTTCTAGAAGTGTGGAAAATGCAACCATATTCCTATCGATGCCCAGGCTGCTGGCGCAAACCGCCTCTTAGTTCCCATTCTGTATAATTACCAAATAAAGAGACGGGCGCTGGGAGCAGGAATCAAGAACAGAGTTTATTTCTCATGAGGAGAGCATGTCATTTCGGACAAAAAACACAGTGTCTTTCGGGAGGTGCTCTAACAAGTGAGCTGAGACTCTGGCTTTTTATACTCTACAGAACACATGAGAACACAATCAGGACGGTGTGACGCAAAAGGAAAGACATCCCTATAATCCTCGTGGTGATCCTACTCATATACATTCACAATGGGGATCCTTGACCTGCTGATAAGAGGGGAGGGCAATCACGCAACTGAGTGTTTTGTAGGATGTGTACGCCTGATCATAGCCCAAGGGGTGGGGTGGCTAAGACCAATAGAGGATCCTTTGAAGAGGAGTGACTTCATACAATAAGGGCAGTAAATGGTATCTCCTGGCTCAGGCGATGGCCTCGGACATGTGTGGTCAGCCGGACTCGGGGGAAAGGGTCATCAAAGGAGTGGTATTAATGCTGCGTGGACAATCGAGTGCGGAGGGAAGGCTTGCCAACAGAGGGGCATTCATGGAAGGGAAGGAGGGGTTGGTCAGGCGCGGCCGTGATTCTCAAGGACAGGGTCTTGCAGAAGAAGAAGGTTTATGACTTGCCTACGTGAGGAGAAGGGAGGGGTAGCCAGGGTGGACACAAGGACAGAGTCACACAGAGAGCGAGAGAGAGATCTTATGACCCGTACATGAGAGTGGGGGCAGTCAGGTGCAGCTGGGGGGAGGGCTATGCCTGCTAGGGCGAAGGATGCTTCTTCAAGAGGGAACGGGGGGGGGGGTTTGCGTGGGTCGAGCAAAAAGGGGCTGCCTTTCAGGGCAGGGTCGTGTACATGCAGAAGGGGAGCCGGTGATTCTAATCTTAGGCGGGCAAAAAAAAAGGCCAGGGTGCCTAAAATGGCTGTCATGTATACACGGGTACAGGCCTTTGCTGGCAGTAGGATGTAGTTAAATGCTTTACGGTATTCAGGGTACGCGCAGGGAGAGGAGTGGGAAAAGGGAAATGAACGTTGCTTATGTACATCAATATTTCTATTTTTCGACAGTCGCCCCTTTTTACATAGCAAAAGTTCATTTTCGTGATCGATGATGGTACATATAAACAGGCATGGTCGCAGAATTAGCATTGTCAATATTAGCATATGGTATATAATCATGGACAGTTGATGTGTTTGGCAGAATACGGCACATAGGAGATTGCATTTGTCGAGTTCCTATCATTTCAAAGCACTACATAGCATAAATGTTTCTGACTAAAAATGTAACCAATGAACAGTTTTGACCAGGTAGTTGAGAGCGGAATTCAGTTCAATATACAATATTTCTTCGTCCCAGTGTCTTTTTGTCAGTGAGCCATCACTGGTAGGCTCTAGTCCGAGTACTTTCGTTGGCGCTGTTGAGCACCGGCGGTGGAGCTATAGGTCCAGCTCTGTTCTATCCTTTCGCGTTGCAGGGTGCGGTCAGTCCTCTGCTGTTAGACCACAGTCCTGTTTCCTAAACAATCCGGTTGGTGGCGCCTTATGCTCGGCACCCATAGTTCTATGGCAGCACCCTATTCCCAGTGGAATGCTGTTTTTTTTTTCCTTTGGCAAAAAGTCACGTGGAAAAGAGGGTGAGTGTGGTTCAAATAGTCGATAGGGGAGAGGGTGGAGTTGGGTCAGAGTTCCTGGGACACGCAAAAGGGACCAAGGGAGCAAAGGATAACAAGCAGGCAGGCCCATCCATCGGGCTCAAGGAAGGGGGACGGAGACTCCAGGCACACGTGGTTTTAGCAGGCGAGTGGCTTCGAGGTGGCTCGCCGTTTTTCATGTTCCACATTGAAGTTGCGGTCTCGTCCCGTATCCTGTTGCTCTGCGGCTCCACCTTTGGTCGAGGTCACACGAGTCCCAAGATCCGCGGCCAGGCTGTACGTCACTTCTGACCCATCTCCTTCGGTGATCGTGAATCTTTGAATAGGTACAAGACAATGTTTCAGTGAAATGGCAAAAGAAGATATCTATGCATGCTGAATTCCTCCCTCAATTCTACGCATTTGGGAGATACGCTCATTGGTCACAGTCAGATGTTCATTGCCAAGTAGTGCACGTGTCAGCATTCCTACTGAGTTTATGGCAGGTATATTCATCGGCCCATTTATGATTCGAGTGATTACAAGATAATATTTCCATCAACTGTTCATTACATCATTTTCAACATTAGCGCAGCTTTTCCCTTCAGAACTTGTTAACATTTTCAGACAGGGCGGGGGTGCTATCGTCGAGAGTCGGGCAAAACAAGATTTCCTCAAGGGTCAGCAGCTACCCATGATCATTATGTTTATACCTGGGATAACAGGAGTGGTTCTATCAAAAATGGGGCGGGGATGCCTCGGGCGCTTGTGCTTGGGTGCAAAGGGGTGGGGCAATCTGGGTATTGGATGTCAGTCTAGACGTTGGCGTTCGTCTCTGAAGAACAGACATAGGATGCCATTGACATACAGTTCCCCTATAAATGGCCTGATTTGGGGGACTTTAGTCGTCTTACCTGTCCTTTCCTTCTCAGCCAATTCAAGTTCATTCATTTTACAGAAAGGAGAGGCAGTAACATGGCGAGATACAGTCATTTTAGTTTCGGTCAATTTCGCTGAACACCTTCGCGTTCAAACGTGTATCAAATCAGACTGGTGCCGGTGGGGCACAATTTTACCAATAAGAGGGAGGAAAAAATAGGGAGACTCTCATAGAGAGTGAGAGTCGTCCGCAATCTAAACGAGCCATTCGGTACACGTATGACATGTAAGGAGAGAGAGTGAGAGTGAGAGAGAGAGAGAGAGAGGGAGAGGGAAAGAGAGAGAGAGAGACGTGTACAAAAATAGGTCATTTAGTGCTCTCACAACACAGAACAGCAAAGGTTAGATAACATGCAGATACAGACAGAGGGAAGACATAAATTCGTACATTTACACACACAAACTCAGACAGGGAAGACGGCGCATATATTATACGTATACAAGACATTCACGTCAAGACAGGAAACAACTGTTAGTTTACAAGATCTATTTATACATATATATCCTACGTATCTTTACTATCCTATTTATCTACGTGCTTAGCTCTTTCTACCCTTCCCCCCTTTCCCTTCTCGCTTGTCACGCCTGCGAGCGTTCCCAATTACCAATACTCACACCTCGGCTGGTCGATCAGTAATTAACCTGGTCGTGCTAGTTACCCATGGTTGGATCTTAAGCCATTTTTCTGTTCCCTCCTGTGGTGGGAAGTTCTCCAGGCTGAGGCAACGGCAAGTATTGATCGGGAAAACAGTCGGACAGCTTGGCTATATCTATAAGAGTGTGAGAAAGGGGGTAGTGCATTTTGAACATCAGCAATATTTCTAACTTCCTAGACGGGTGGTGCCGTGGCAACCCTTACCTGTATAATTTTTCTTTGTCCTTTCCCTACCTAGTCAAACGTCCAGTTACATTATCTAACACGTCATTTCTAGTCAATTTTTCGTCATTCAGTACTTGTCCAGTTTCTATGTCAGTCCATCCTCTCAGTCGCTATGTCCTAAGGAGGAACAGTCATGTTAAGCCTACGTCTTTAAAAAGTTTATCTGTTATAACGACTAAACACATATTTCCCCTTTCCCCTTTTTCGTCGGTGGTCCGACCGTCGCTCTTCCATACTTCAGTCGACGTTCTGTCGTGACCTGCAGAAGGGAGGAAAAGAAGGGGTGGGGGGCAGCATTCAAAGCACATCATCATGCAGTAGTTCGAAAATGTTTTTACCTACCATATACTCGCCCTATCTCCTCGTACCGCATTCCCTTGCCATTTCGGCATTTCAGCCCAGAGGGACCAGTGGTGTCATATAGATAATCATTGACGATCTGAGTATCTACATGAGCTACTTGGTCGTAACCGTCTTTATCGGGTGCAAGGGTGACGGTCAGAAGGCATTTTCTGTGGTGTCATTTTTAAGGGTATCTGAAACACTTTTCCGGTTGCTTGTGGCACATAAGGTAGCTGCCAAATATCTGATCCCTTTTGATCTACATCCTTCATCATACTTACTCTTCGCTCGCAGTAGTAAGGCATTACAAAACTCATTAATGCAACTGCAACGATCATGCTTTCTTCTTCAAAATACTTTTAATAAACGGAATTGGTAGCAGTTCATTGCATAAAGTGCAGTAGTGCAAATAAAATCGTATTGAAATTACCTTACAGAGCAAACATGATGCATGTCAAAAATTCATTTTTAATCAATTCATAATTCATTATCCAATACTCATTCTTTATCTAAATTACACCAATTCATTTTCCAACTCATAATCAGTACCCACCCTAAGTCAATTCATTGTCCAAGCACATGCTCAATATCCTTCATATCTACTTTCATTATCCAAAACGTTATATATATATCTCGGGGTAAAAAAAGGTTGCATGGTCATGGTACAATAAAGTTCATTCAAAAAAAGTCTCATTTTGTGTCGGCGCCATTTTGGGTGGGGTCAGGCGAGTTCCAGCACAGTCAGGATGTCTCTAGTCTTGCATGGTTGGCCCAGAGCCTTCCGTTGGGAATTCAAAAAGTTTTGTGCTATAAGGTTAACAGTCTAACAATATGGACCATGAGTCAAAGAGTGGGAAGGGCGGCAACAATTTTCCTACCGGGTCATCCTGGTGTTCCTCCGGAACTGAACAAGTCTGTGCCGTGGCTGCATTTTAGCCATTTCTAATCCGAGGCTGGTGCCGGCAGGAGTTGCACCGATGTCGTGGTTCCCGGTGAAGGGGGCGGGGGCACCCATGCAGGGGGTCGGGGGCCCCCCGGCTCTTATAGAATCTTCAAGGTTGAGGGGAGAAGGCATGGAACGTGTGCCCGTCCTGGGCAGAAGACCGCTTTATGATGTTGACCCTCTTTAAGTAAGAGCAGTGGGGTGTCGCTGGAAGCCTCCACCTGGAGGGAGGTGGGGGAGGGTCGTTCGCGCCGCCTCCCCCTTCCAGCGACCCCGCGCCGTTCCTCGGCTCCGTCGTCTTCGATATCGGCCATGCCAGCCATTGATGATGGGGGGGGGGGTGGTCGGCGGCTGAGGCAAGACAGCCCCCCCCCCCCCCCCACTTTTCTGACATGTGGCGGGACTACCTCCAACTCTCCGGGGAGCTTGAAATGTGGCAGGGCTGCCTGTACCTATGCAGGCGGCGGCATGCGGTGAATTTGGCATCTGGCAGGACTACTTGATTTGCCGCCGTTTTCGCCTTGGCTTCGGCCTTTGACAAGCAGGCGATGGCATGCGGCGAATTTGAAATGTGGCGGGACTACTTGATTCGCCGCCATTCTCGCCTTCGGCTTCTGCCTTCTTCGTGGGTCGGACCAGGCGAGAGACAGAAGGGGGGGGGTGGTCGGTGGCTGAGGCAAGACAGCCCCCCCCCCCGTGGCCTGCAGGGCAGCGGAAGAGGAGAGAAGGAGAGGACTCTGCCATTCTTTGGACCGCCTGCCCAACATCATCTCCTCCCGACCGTGGTCAGGCGGGCCCCTCGTGCCTCGAGGCCTCGCCTTCCGGATGGGCGTAACTGCGGACCTGTTGCACTTCGGGAGTTTCCGGAATGGGGGTAGGTACCTATTGAGTTGTTTCTATTTCATTTGACCGTTATTTGGGCGGGGCGGGCAATGAGGCTGACATGTTGCGAACAGGAACAGGCAGTGAAGCCTAGCTACCTCGCGGCTATGTTCTGCTATCAAATCTTTTCGCCATTTTACATTTCTTATTACGAACTGTTTCTAATGTTTCTTATTTTTGGTGAAGTCAAAAGCTCATCAGGGGGTTACTGACTTAGCCTGATTTCCTTTTATTTTTCTTTCTCTTCCTTAGCGTGTTTCGAGCTAAAGCTTTCTGTTAGTAGGGAACGGTGATCACTTCATATTTTTATGTGTCCTTTTCACTGGGGGGGGGGGTACATCTGGACGGACCAGACGAGTCCCCTCCAATAAATGGTCCGGGGTGGAACGAGATTATCGATCAAAAGGGGAACATATATTCCTTCATTAGGGTATCATCCTGGACGGACCGAGCGATGTACTTCCATTTACCAGGGTAGCCTCCTGGACGGACCAGTCGGTCTATTTCTACTAAATGGCCCATGAGTAGAGAGCATATGTCCTCCATAAGAGTAGTCTCCTGGGCGGACCATGCGAGCTACCCCACAATAACCAACCAGTGGGGAGTGGGTAGGACTGACGAATTCACAAAGGGGCATAACCTACCCTTTTCTGCTTGCAAAGACTAGATAGAATATCTCTATTCCACGTTGTTTGCAGGCGGAAAATACCTCAAACGAAACAATGCCTGGAACAACAATGTCCAGGTTTTCAATCAATCAGTGGGGAGAAAAACAGGCATGACGGATTACAACGGGGACAAAAGTCTGCATTACCTGCCCTTCGCTATCCAAAAAGGAAGACAGAATATTTCTACTCGTCTCAGTTTGTAGACAGGGAAGATCTCAAAAGAACAACCATCGACTATCAACCGACTTCAAACAATTCTCAAAGAACAACATCGATTATTAATCGACTTCAACAATTCTTAAAGAACAACAATCGGTTATCAATCGACTTCAAACAATTCAGTGGGGAGAAAGGTAGGCATGACGGATTAATACCGGGGACAAAAGTCTACATTACCTACCCTTCTCTATCTGCAAAGAGGGACGACGTTCCTATTCGCCGCTGTTTGCAAACAGAGAATGTCTCGTTCTCAAAAGAGAACCAATATGTCAAGTAGCCCTCAAAGCTAAATGAACCAATACCAACAATGCCAGTATACAAATACCGGTTTTCAATACAAACAATCAATCAATCAGGTGGACAGAGCCACCCTACCAATCAGGCGTAAAAACACCCTACTTAATCTTACCCGGACCGGACCATACGGATAGTTCTTCGACTTCCTCCTCCAGCGCCCGATCGTTCTCTTACTCCATGTAGCATTCCTGTGGGATTCCAGTCAGGACAATAGGTCACTGAAGAGAGGTCCGTTCAGAATTGGTGAAGTTCTGTTGATCGGCCGCCGGGCGAGGGCCTTCTCAAGGCAGGCATGCCCCGATCATTTAGACGTTCACTTCTTCGTCTGGATCTCTCTTACCGAACCCTATGTCACTGATGGGCCCCGCGTTGGGCGCCAATTGTGGAAAATGCAACCATATTCCTATCGATGCCCAGGCTGCTGGCGCAAACCGCCTCTTAGTTCCCATTCTGTATAATTACCAAATAAAGAGACGGGCGCTGGGAGCAGGAATCAAGAACAGAGTTTATTTCTCATGAGGAGAGCATGTCATTTCGGACACGAAACACAGTGTCTTTCGGGAGGTGCTCTAACAAGTGAGCTGAGACTCTGGCTTTTTATACTCTACAGAACACATGAGAACACAATCAGGACGGTGTGACGCAAAAGGAAAGACATCCCTACAATCCTCGTGGTGATCCTACTCATATACATTCACAATGGGGATCCTTGACCTGCTGATAAGAGGGGAGGGCAATCACGCAACTGAGTGTTTTGTAGGATGTGTACGCCTGATCATAGCCCAAGGGGTGGGGTGGCTAAGACCAATAGAGGATCCTTTGAAGAGGAGTGACTTCATACAATAAGGGCAGTAAATGGTATCTCCTGGCTCAGGCGATGGCCTCGGACATGTGTGGTCAGCCGGACTCGGGGGAAAGGGTCATCAAAGGAGTGGTATTAATGCCGCGTGGACAATCGAGTGCGGAGGGAAGGCTTGCCAACAGAGGGGCATTCATGGAAGGGAAGGAGGGGTTGGTCAGGCGCGGCCGTGATTCTCAAGGACAGGGTCTTGCAGAAGAAGAAGGTTTATGACTTGCCTACGTGAGGAGAAGGGAGGGGTAGCCAGGGTGGACACAAGGACAGAGTCACACAGAGAGCGAGAGAGAGATCTTATGACCCGTACATGAGAGCGGGGGCAGTCAGGTGCAGCTGGGGGGAGGGCTATGCCTGCTAGGGCGAAGGATGCTTCTTCAAGAGGGAACGGGGGGGGGGGTTTGCGTGGGTCGAGCAAAAAGGGGCTGCCTTTCAGGGCAGGGTCGTGTACATGCAGAAGGGGAGCCGGTGATTCTAATCTTAGGCGGGCAAAAAAAAAGGCCAGGGTGCCTAAAATGGCTGTCATGTATACACGGGTACAGGCCTTTGCTGGCAGTAGGATGTAGTTAAATGCTTTACGGTATTCAGGGTACGCGCAGGGAGAGGAGTGGGAAAAGGGAAATGAACGTTGCTTATGTACATCAATATTTCTATTTTTCGACAGAAGAACATTTGTAACTGTAGCCATTATTTTTCATGAAGGGCCTTCTACACCATCAGGACATTATACAGCTTATTTGAAGTGTGCTAGTGGCTGGACGCTTTGCAATGATAGCCAATTGACTTTTAAAAAACGTTTGCCTTTTGCCTTAACTAACTCTTATCTGTTATTTTTGGAACCCAAATTTCAGTAGAATGACTTGCTGTAGGAAGATGTATACTGTAAAGATCTGAAACTTACTACTTTACAAATATCATGTGAATGAGGGTGTACAAATCTATAAATGAAATTTGTGTTTGGCATAGTGATAACATCAGGTACAAATTTACTTAATGTTTGATGGTATAAAACATGTTACAAATTTTAATTGTAAAGGTTCAGAAAACAAAAGATAAGACTAAGATGAAATAATTTCAGAAAAAAACTACTTAACTCATAGTATTTGGCCATGTGGAAAAATATGAGAGAAGAAAATGAGTACTTTAGATAATTATTTCAAAACTTATATGGACGCAAGTTTTTGGGAGAGGTATTTAAAAGATAATGAGTTAGCTTATACAATTTGGCCACGCGGAAAGGTATGAGAGAAGAAACTGTGTC
Organism: Lissotriton vulgaris; assembly: GCF_964263255.1. Taxonomy (NCBI): domain Eukaryota; kingdom Metazoa; phylum Chordata; class Amphibia; order Caudata; family Salamandridae; genus Lissotriton; species Lissotriton vulgaris. The sequence continues at coordinate 14,280 of NW_028250307.1, read as the reverse complement.
CTTCAAATAGATTTTTTATAGGAGATACTTGCACGGGGCTTTGTTGAGATATCTTGAAAAATAAGTGGTATACTTTAATTAGTTTGTAACTGTGTGGAAGATGTAGTGTGCTTGCTCAAGAAATTGCGAATTTGAGGAAAACATTTAAGACATGTTTTTTTCAGGTATTTATAATATGTATGCAGATTTTGTATGGGTTTTTTAAACACAATCATTTTGATTGTGTATTTTTTCTCCGCTGTTATATGATGATTAATATTGAAATCACTCTTCATAGTGAAAATCAATGTATTCTGAGGACAGCAAAAATAAACCATTTAATATGTTGTTTGAATTATTTTGTTACATTGCATTCAGAAAATATGTATTATAACAGATTTTTTTCTACTGTCCTCCACAGATATTATATTTATAAGGTAAGTTCAACTAATAATATCCGAGAGTTTTCTCTGCATCTCTCTTATTGTTTCCTATTGTTTTTTCTTTAATAAAATGTACTTTATAATCTTATTATTAATTTTCTTCCACAGGTACTACGTTTTAAAAAGAAATTTACTTTTTTTTTTTTTTTTTAGGTAAGTATATAAAATAAAGAAACTTTTACATCATTGTGTTATTTCTTTGTCTATCCTCATTAAAGCAATGTCATGCTTTATATAAACACTTCCACATAGGATTGGGTGCATTGTTATAAGGCATGCTTTAACACCTTAGATGCGTGCAAATATCCCTCCCCAGTGCTGCGCTGTCCATTGGAACTAGTGCTGAATGGATGTCCAATGGACGTGCGCAGCACTGGGGAGGTAGTGCTGCCGTCGGCCAACGCCCCGACGCAGCACTTAAGAGGTTAAAAGAGATTTAATAAAATGAGCGACATTTCAGTGAGTGAGTTTAGCAATACTGATATATGAAAATATTGGTGGAAAATGATATTAAATGTTACATGGTGTTCTTTGCAGGACTTTAAATCCTGTGTTGCAGTGGTAATTCTGCCTCAGGATTAGGGGGCTGGGGTGCTGAGTGGTACTTGTATGGTCATGATAGAGCTACTCCTTTCCGAGCCATGGTTGAGGTGTGTTTATGATAGAGTGGTTCCGTCATGGTTCTGCTTAGTCAATAGAACGTGTCATGGAAACGCAATGTTAGTGTTGCGCAAGCACAGCTGCAAGTCCATTACAAATGTCGTCCGTCCTGAGGACAGCTGAGGCAATCTCGTGATGGAGCGGCTTTGTGATGAGTATGGAAGGATTTAACAGGTGTTAAGAAAACCTGAGGGGTCTTTATAAAGAGAGTGTTGGTTGTAATTTAAAGGGTACTTTAAAACAGATTGTGGCAGCTTTATGTTGATGTTGCGTCTCTTTGCGCTAGAATTTCGTCACATTATTTTTTATAATGACAGTGGAAATAATGTATCATATATACAACATTAATGAATCTAGGAGATATGTGACATTCTAAAGCCCTGTATCATAAAGAAGTGTTCCTTTGAAGTAATGCATCTTGAAAGTGGCTGACTGTAATCCATGAGATTTTACTCAGTGACTTTCAGGCCCATGCTGTTTCAAAACTGTGCATGTGCTCGAAGCAGGCGTAGGTCTTGACGCAGCAATTTTAATATAGGGGTATATTATCAAGGGGGTTTATCTCTGTTTTTTGGCTTTAAAAGCCAAGAAAGCAGAGATAAAATTATCTCCCTATTACCTAGCTGCCGCTAACACCAGTTAGCGATAGCTAGTAGGAGACAGTGACCATCTTGGGCCCCACTTTGCATGTCAGTTATATTTATCACTAATGAGATGCAAAGTGGGCGTGCCAAGATGTTAGCGACTGAAAACAGTCGCTAACATCGCTATCTCCTATTACTAGCTTTTGGAGATATTTGCGCTAAGCTGGAATATCTCTAAAAGCTAACACCTGCCCTGAGCAGTTCTTAGCCATGTTATCCAAAGGGAGGTGGATAACATGGCTAACAGCATTAGTTCGCTATTGCATGAATAATGCTGACTTTTTAGCGATATTCATGCTTTGCAACAATTTTTACCGCATTTGCGTTAAACCTTGTTAATACCAAGGTTTATTTGCGGTAAAAATCGCCGCAGCGCTGCGGTACATTTTTGGCTCTAACCAAGCAATAGCGATAATTATCGCTATTGCTTGATAATATGCCCCAAAGTGCACTGGTGAGCCTTGCTGTAGCTGCATTACATTTGCCATACAACTCTAGTAATGTATTATTTTTTCTGCACAGATATGTTACGCATCTATGCTGTATTTGTGCCATGGTGCGCTTCATTTTAAATGTGGCACACCATGGGTTACGGAGCACTAGCATACTGTGGTGCACATTAACTGGTGGATATCTGGGTATGAAGTAGTTAACATAAATCTGCCCTATATGTTACAAATCTGCATTTAGTAGAGTTTTCGGCCTTTGCAGAGTTATGTTTTTTCTGTTATTGTATGTAGATATATAATGTTGCAAGATTTTTGTCACGAAAAAGAAGGCATGAGTATTGGATTTGTGAATGATTGCAAGATTCTTCAAATAAAAAAGCAAGAACCATGGCATTGTTTAATATAGTATTATAAATACTTATCTTTAACAATGATGAGAGAGTGAAAAAAGGTTAACCTTATGTTTTAAAGTTAATCACAGGCTTCTTTACAGGAAGTGTTCTGTATGATGTGGCGTGGGTGTTTCCCTTTTTTATACCTAACAGAATGCATTCTGTATGCTGTAGCAGGTGGACTACTACATACTTGAATATTCTTCATTGCTTATTTTCATTGAGACCGTCACAGAAGTTTAATGGATCCGAGACGCTGTTCTTGTGGATCTTGGCGACTGCCAAGCCGCTGTAGCAATGGGAGTGAGGCCTCTCCAAGGGGCGCAGCGCAGCTCCTTTTGATGTTTACAATTGCAGATAGCAGGGTAGAGATATCCGTGGAATTTATGGATGCTTAGTCACAGTAGAGTGTGCGCGGCGCCCCTAGCACCTCATTACGATACACAGGGGAGCCGTGTTGCACAGTTGGAGGATCAGAGACTTAGGAGATAAACCTTTATAATAGCAAGGGCTCTAAGCGATAAAAATCGCCCGTTCTCGGCTTTAAAAAATAACACCGCTATCGGTGGTATTTTCCACGGTGTTAGTGCTTGAAGATGAATGGGAACATATATGTGAAAGAAAATCCTGTAACAGGCTCACTATTTCACATTATCGCGTGAAAACAAAAGTTCTTTTCACACAGTAATGTGTCCCTTGTAATTAAGGGACGGAGTGGATCTAGTTTTATTTACTACACTGTTATGTTAACGATGTCGAATGTTTGATAAGAGGAGGGTTTAAAAGTTTTCCGATAAACTTTTTCTCCAGGGAAGTGGGTGGAGTGTTCCGTGTAAATTGGAGAATAGAAACTACTAAGAACCAATTGGAAGTGTTGGTTTCAAGTCATATGACTTCACATGCACGTCTTAGGATGTGTACGCGGTGACAGTATCTGGTCACGTACATCATTTGGAAGTAGCGGTCTAATTCAGCGTAGTTTTAAAACCTGAAAAGTAAATCCAAACAAATCCGGATTTTGTAAATGTTCTAAGCTCGATTCAAGCATACAATTAATAAACTATAAAACCTTTTATATTTCTTAAAAAAACTACATAGGTGCGTACATCCAGTCACGCACGAAAGTTTAAAAAGACATTCGGTTATATTTAATTAAAATTTTAATAATAACAAAAAATAAGCCTAGGTTTAGTCTTTTTCACATACTATAAGTTCTTTGATGGGTCGATGGAGAAATTCAATAGCTTCAAATCACAAACCTCCCACAAAATATATAGGTGGGTGCGCGCACCCGGTCGCGCACAAAAAAGTGGAGATAAACTCCCTTTATATTATGCTCTTGGAGCTCGTTTTGGTACAAAGAGTTAGTTCTGAAAAGAACTTTTTATTTTTTTTTTTTTGGGAAACAAGTGTTATGTTGCTTTTGATTTTTTAAACTTGCAACAACATTTTTAAGTATGTCATACCATCAAAATGAAATGAAGAAATTTATCTTTTCTTGGGGCATTTTTGACTCTCAATTTTGAGTTTAATAAGAATGAGGCTCTGCTCTCCGTACAAAAGAATTTCTCCACACTCGTTGCATTTCATGTGCACCTTCGCAAGATATGGTCTCAAGTCCATCTCAGCACTCGATGGAGATACAGGTCGTCCACCAGAAGATGTGCTGGCCACCTCTGATGGTAATAGCGTGGCCAGGGCTCTTGTCGATGCTTTTGCATAATGCTCAGGGTGCCTTTGTTTGACATGCCGCTGCATGGTATGTATGGAAAAGGAATATTTTTTACTTGGATTTCCCCTTGAGAGCTCCGATTTGCATATCGTGCAGGTTACTTTTGGCGCATTCACTTTCTTTTGATTTTCAGGATAAGTGAAAAATTGCCAAATGAAAGATTCCTTTTTTCTTCTTAAAGGTGGTCGCTCGTTTTCTTCAGATTCGGAAGATGAATGTGGAACGGCAGCCATTTCAGCAAAGTCTTCCGGAAGATGTTCGACGTTGTTCTCTCTTGAGAGTAGAAAAGAAAGTGAGGGAAGTGGGTGGAGTGCTTCGTGTAAATTCCAGAATAGAAACTACTAAGAACCAATTGGAAGTGGTGTTTTCAAGTCACATGACTTCACATGCGCGTCTCAGGTCCTGTACGCGATGGGTGGGTGCGCGCACCCGGTCGCGCACTAAAAGAAAGCGGCGATAAACTTTCCTTTATAATATGCTCTTGGAACTCGTTTTGGTACAAAGAGTTAGTTCTGAAAAGAACTTTTTTTTTTTTTCTTTTTTTTTGGAAACAAGTGTTATGTTGCTTTTGATTTTTTAAACTTGCAACGACATTTTTAAGTATGTCATACCATCAAAATGAAATGAAGAAATTTATCTTTTCTCGGAGCATTTATGACTCTCAATTTTGAGTTTAATTAGAATAAGGCTCTGCTCTCCGTATAGAAGAATTTCTCCACTGTTGTGGCATTTCATGTGCACCTTCGCAAGATATGGTCTCAAGTCCATCTCAGCAGTCGATGGAGATACAGGTCGTCCTGCAGAAGATGTGCTGGTCACTTCTGTTGGTAATAGCGTGGCCAGAGCTCTTGTCGATGCCTTTGCAAACTCTATAGGGTACCTTTGTTTGACATGCCGCTTCATGGTATGTATGGAAAAGGAATATTTTTTTGTTGGATTTCCTCTTGAGAGCTCGGATTTGCATATCGTGCAGGTTACTTTTGGCGCATTCACTTTCTTTTTATCTTCAGGATAAGTGAAAAATTGCCAAATGAAAGATTCCTTTTTTCTTCTTAAAGGTAGTCGCTCATTTTCTTCAGATTCGGAAGATGAATGCGGAGTGGCAGCCATTTCAGCAAAGTCTTCGGAAAAATGTTGGACGTTGTTCTCTCTTGAGAGTAGAAAAGATAGTGAGGGAAGTGGGTGGAGTGCTGCGTGTAAATTCCAGAATAGAAACTACTAAGAACCAATTGGAAGTGTTCTTTTCAAGTCACATGACTTCACATGCGCTTCTCAAGACGTGTACGCGGTGACAGTATCTAGTCACGTACGTGATTTGGAAGTAGCGATCTTCTTCAGCGAAGTTTGAAAACGTGAAAAGGAGTGAATTCAAACACATACGGATTTTACATATCTTTAGAGCTCGATTTAAGTATACAATTGTTAAACTATAAAACCTTTTATATTTTTTAAGAAAATATCAGGGTGTGTACATCCAGTCACGCACGAAAGATTAAAAAGATATTCGGCTCCATTTAATTAAAAGGTTTATATGAAAAAAAAGAAGCCTAGGTTCAGTGTCTTTAACATACTATAAGTTCTTTCATTGATCTATGAAGAAATTCATTAGGTTCAAATTGCAAAGCTTCCACGAAATATATAGGTGGGTGTGCGCACTCGGTCGTGCAAGTAAGATTGGTATGGCGATATTCATTTTAGGTATATCCGTTATAGTTAGGAACTAGCATTCAAAAAACCTAGGAAATTCACTGAAAAAACCATAGGTTTTACACACGTTATAGTTAGGAAGTAGCATTTAAAAAACCTATGAAATTCACTGAAAAAACCATAGGTTTAACACACGTTATAGTTAGGAAGTAGCATTTGAAAAACCTATGAAATTCACTGAAAAAACCATAGGTTTGACACATGTTATAGTTAGCTGGACATTTCACTCATATAAAACCAATGAAATTCCCCCGTTATAGTTACTTCAGCTAACTATAACTCGCGCGCCCGCAATGCACTGCTGATGTCACACATCACATCACTCATGACATCATCTATTAAATAGGGTAGTTTTGAAAATTACATATATTTTATATATGTAGATCAGAAAGTTGGTTGAAAAAAAATTGTAGTATATAAGTGTATAAACGGTTGCTTTTTGGGTGACAAATAGATTTTATAACTGACTGATTAAATATATCTTAATGAGTACATGTGTTACTGAGTAATATTTAAATATATACCTATGTGTGTCTGTCTATCAGTTTCTATTTTAGTGGCTAAATGTGTTGATAAGTAGCTTTATCACTGATACATTATATCTATATAGGTTATTGTTTGTTTATTATTACCAAAAGTGTCTCAGTATCTAAGTGTTAATATGCTATATTAGGAGATTTTACATATTCCATACATACAAGAGTCAGTGACATACTATTCCTATATGTTGTAGGCAGCATATGTCAGATACTAGATATTATTAGTGATATCTAGAGTAATGTCACTAGTCAAGTCAAGTCAAAGAATCTTTATTCGGTGATTAAAAAACACCATAAAAGCACACACATATATACATAATAAAAAATCATTAAACTTTCCCAAGATCCTTTGTACAGAATATTAACTAAGCATAAAATACAGCTAGTAAGACAATATATGACACTTAAAAAGGGATACATTTACAAACATTTCATTATTCTCCCCTGGTGAGCCTTAAACGGATCGCTACCTTAATAAAATTCATAATACTACACAATGTTAAGGGGTCCGAGGCTTTCTGTAGAAATACTAGTGCCTCCCTAGCGTGAGCCAGTTTAGTTTTTTTTAAGAGGTTTACAAGAAATCTGCGCCTGGGCATTGAGTAAAAGGGGCAGAGTAGGACAAAGTGAAGGGAGTCCTGCGGAGACCTGTTGTCGCAGCCGCAGGACCCCTTCTGTTCAATTGTTGAAGCAAATCCTGCTGGTGATGCCAACATAAATGGGAGTAAATTCAGTCTGAAACGGCACATCAAGAACCTGTCCTGTGCGTTATACATGAGGTACAAGTATGGCTCCATACCCTCCACGCTCTTCACTAGGTTATGGGTCCTCACTGTCTTTTTACGCCCTTCAGCCTCAGCTCTGCATAGGTTTTTCCGCTCTAGAAAAATGTTCCCTACTTGCAACTTATTCTGGGCTACAATTGTTACAGGGTTAGTAAAGAGATTCCCAAAACCTAGTTCCTCTAGGGTGTTCTTCACGTAATGGAGCCAGGGAATGCGCATACATTTGTCCCTCTCTAGACAATCCGATAAGATTTCTCTACTAAGTGACGCATCAGGATTGACCCAGATTTTTAGCCAGGCTACAATGGGCCTCAATTTTACCCAGTCTTCTATATATGGCCTCCCTAACTCCCTGTGGGCAATCAGTCCAGCAGTACTTTGGGGAACCCTCAGGATTGATTTCAAATATTTGTTTTCTTCCCGTTGGATTCTTGTGGTATTGACAAAGCCCCATACTTCTGCCCCATAATTACTTTGGAGCATGATACAGAGCTGTACAAGTTCATCACCTGTTCCGGGGACCATCTTCCTAGCCTCCTGCCATAGCTAGCTATTGCCCCGTTAGATGCAATCATTTTACCACAGCGCTCCTCCACCAAGGAATCAAACTGTAAGGCGCCATCAAATGTTACCCCAAGATAGGGAAACGTTTTAACCTCTTCTACAATGTGACTCCCTATTGTATAAGTGAATTTAGAGGTAGATTTTTTCCCCGCCAGGAGCACATAAGATTTGCCCAAATTAACAAAAAGGTCCAGTGCACCCATGAACTTGACGAATCCATCGAGTAATGTCACTAACCATGTGATGAGTGATGTAATATGTAACATCATTAGCAGTGCATTGCGGGCGTGCGAGTTATAGTTAGCTGAAGTAACTATAACGGGGGAATTTCATTGGTTTTATATGAGTGAAATGCCCAGCTAACTATAACATGTGTCAAACCTATGGTTTTTTCAGTGAATTTCATAGGTTTTTCAAATGCTACTTCCTAACTATAACGTGTGTAAAACCTATGGTTTTTTCAGTGAATTTCATAGGTTTTTCAAATGCTACTTCCTAACTATAACGTGTGTAAAACCTATGGTTTTTTCAGTGAATATATATATATGTATATATATATTCATCCAAAAGAGTTGCCCCTGCTTGAGAGCGCGCACAAGGAGACAGCAGGACTCCGTTTTATTTTTCACATCATCCTTTATTTTTGGCAACCAGCAGGAAACATCTCGTTCTGTTTAAAAATACCCTACGCGTTTTGGAGCACACTTTGCTCCTTGGCCAAGGGTAATGCTTGTAGGCAGGGCAAACAAGGTGAAGGAACGAGTCAAAGCACCTTTTATTTCGTATTCCTCCAGTGGAAAACCCTCCAGTGGGCATGGTCACACACAATGAAGTCTGGGACTCGTAGTACCTTCATCTGCCGATCTGACCCTCCGGTGGGTGTTTGCCATGTTTACATGAATTAATGCAAGTTATTTTGGTTTTTTTTCGCTCTCCAGTGAGCTGCAAGGTGTTCACCCCTGATTAATTGCACTGCCAAACTGCTCCTTCTGCCGGTTGTGCTTAAAGACCAGTCCTCTTTGCACAAAGCAGTCCACCATCCTTTTCACTTCGTGGCGTCACAGCTCTCCCGACCGGACCGGCCGGTAATGAATTCATCCAAAAGAGTTGCCCGTGCTTGAGAGCGTGCACAAGGAGACAGCAGGACTCCGTTTTATTTTTCACATTGTCCTTTATTTTCGGCAACCAGCAGGAAACATCTCGTTCTGTTTAAAAATACCCTACGCGTTTTGGAGCACACTTTGCTCCTTGGTCACGGGTAATGCTTGTAGGCAGGGCAAACAAGGTGAAGGAACGAGTCAAAGCACCTTTTATTTCGTATTCCTCCAGTGGAAAACCCTCCAGTGGGCGTGGTCACACACAATGAAGTCTGGGACTCGTAGTACCTTCATCTGCCGATCTGACCCACCGGTGGGTGTTTGCCATGTTTACATGAATTAATGCAAGTTTTTTTTTTTTTTTTCGCTCTCCAGTGAGCTGCAAGGTGTTCACCCCTGATTAATTGCACGCCAAACTGCTCCTTCTGCTGGTTGTGCTTAAAGACCAGTCCCCTTTGCACAAGGCAGTCCACCATCCTTTTCACTTCGTGGTGTCACAGCTCTCCCGACCGGACCGGCCGGTAATTAATTCATCCAAAAGAGTTGCCCCTGCTTGAGAGCGCGCACAAGGAGACAGCAGGACTCCATATTATTTTTCACCTCGTCCTTTATTTTCGGCAATCAGCAGGAAACATCTCGTTCTGTTTAAAAAGACCCTACGCGTTTCGGAACACACTTTGCTCCTTGGTCACGGGTAATGCTTGTAGGCAGGGCAAAAAAGGTGAAGGAACGAGTCAAAGCACCTTTTATTTCGTATTCCTCCAGTGGAAAACCCTCCAGTGGGCGTGTTCACACACAATGAAGTCTGGGACTCGTAGTACCTTCATCTGCCGATCTGACCCTCCGGTGGGTATTTGCCATGTTTACATGAATTAATGCAAGGTTTTTTTTTTTTCGCTCTCCAGTGAGCTGCAAAGTGTTCACCCCTGATTAATTGTACTGCCAAACTGCTCCTTCTGCCGGTTGTGCTTAAAGACCAGTCCTCTTGCACAAGGCAGTCCACCATCCTTTTCACTTTGTGCAAAGAGGACTGGTCTTTAAGCACAACCGGCAGAAGGAGCAGTTTGGCAGTGCAATTAATCAGGGCTGAACACCTTGCAGCTCACTGGAGAGGCAGATGAAGGTACTACGAGTCCCAGACTTCATTGTGTGTGACCATGCCCACTGGAGGGTTTTCCACTGGAGGAATACGAAATAAAAGGTGCTTTGACTCGTTCCTTCACCTTGTTTGCCCTGCCTACAAGCATTACCCGTGGCCAAGGAGCAAAGTGTGCTCCAAAACGCGTAGGGTATTTTTAAACAGAACGAGATGTTTCCTGCTGGTTGCCAAAAATAAAGGACGATGTGAAAAATAAAACGGAGTCCTGCTGTCTCCTTGTGCGCGCTCTCAAGCAGGGGCAACTCTTTTGGATGAATTAATTACCGGCCGGTCCGGTCGGGAGAGCTGTGACGCCACGAAGTGAAAAGGATGGTGGACTGCCTTGTGCAAAGAGGACTGGTCTTTAAGCACAACCGGCAGAAGGAGCAGTTTGGCAGTGCAATTAATCAGGGGTGAACACCTTGCAGCTCACTGGAGAGCGAAAAAAAAACAAAAAAACTTGCATTAATTCATGTAAACATGGCAAACACCCACCGGAGGGTCAGATCGGCAGATGAAGGTACTACGAGTCCCAGACTTCATTGTGTGTGACCACGCCCACTGGAGGGTTTTCCACTGGAGGAATACGAAATAAAAGGTGCTTTGACTCGTTCCTTCACCTTGTTTGCCTTGCCTACAAGCATTACCCGTGACCAAGGAGCAAAGTTTTCATCCAAAACGCGTAGGGTCTTTTTAAACAGAACGAGATGTTTCCTACTGATTGCCGAAAATAAAGGACGATGTGAGTAATAAAACGGAGTCCTGCTGTCTCCTTGTGCGCGCTCTCAAGCAGGGGCAACTCTTTTGGATGAATATATATATATATATATATATATATATCTTCACCCTAGGATGCCTCTGACATGAAGACGCCACTCCGTGTGCAAACAGGTTACAACCTTCTTTATTGCGAACTGCGCCCAGCGCCTGTTATTTTCAAAGGGTCCCGACGCGTTTCGAAGCCTCTCGCTTCTTCCTCATGGGATGGCACTCATTGAGACCGGATGGAACTGCAGCCCTATTTGTCCATTACGCATGCGCCCCCTGATGAGTGCATGCTGGGAGCTGTAGTTTGCTTGTACTCCTTCGGTGGAGTCCGTGTTCTCAATTTGTTTTCGTGCTTTTATTCCAATTTAACTGCCCTCCAGTGGGCTACAGACACAGTGCCCAGTTCAAATTTTGCAGTTCACCCACGCTGCTTGTCGGCTGTCAAATGGCAGTCCCCGCAGACCCGCACTGACCTTTCCAGCGGGCGGTGCATCTTCCGCGGTTGAGGCCACCGCGTACAAATCTTCACCCTAGGATGCCTCTGACATGAAGACGCCACTCCGTGTGCAAACAGGTTACAACCTTCTTTATTGCGAACTGCGCCCTGCGCCTGTTATTTTCAAAGGGTCCCGACGCGTTTCGAAGCCTCTCGCTTCTTCCTCATGGGATGGCACTCATTGAGACCGGATGGAACTGCAGCCCTATTTGTCCATTACGCATGCGCCCCCTAATGAGTGCATGCTGGGAGCTGTAGTTTGCTTGTACTCCTTCGGTGGAGTCCGTGTTCTCAATTTGTTTTCGTGCTTTTATTCCAATTTAACTGCCCTCCAGTGGGCTACAGACACAGTGCCCAGTTCAAATTTTGCAGTTCACCGACGCTGCTTGTCGGCTGTCAAATGGCAGTCCCCGCAGACCCGCACTGACCTTTCCAGCGGGCGGTGCATCTTCCGCGGTTGAGGCCACCGCGTACAAATCTTCACCCTAGGATGCCTCTGACATGAAGACGCCACTCCGTGTGCAAACAGGTTACAACCTTCTTTATTGCGAACTGCGCCCTGCGCCTGTTATTTTCAAAGGGTCCCGACGCGTTTCGAAGCCTCTCGCTTCTTCCTCATGGGATGGCAGTCATTGAGACCGGATGGAACTGCAGCCCTATTTGTCCATTACGCATGCGCCCCCTGATGAGTGCATGCTGGGAGCTGTAGTTTGCTTGTACTCCTTCGGTGGAGTCCGTGTTCTCAATTTGTTTTCGTGCTTTTATTCCAATTTAACTGCCCTCCAGTGGGCTACAGACACAGTGCCCAGTTCAAATTTTGCAGTTCAGCCACGCTGCTTGTCGGCTGTCAAATGGCAGTCCCCGCAGACCTGCACTGACCTTTCCAGCGGGCGGTGCATCTTCCGCGGTTGAGGCCACCGCGTACAAATCTTCACCCTAGGATGCCTCTGACATGAAGACGCCACTCCGTGTGCAAACAGGTTACAACCTTCTTTATTGCGAACTGCGCCCTGCGCCTGTTATTTTCAAAGGGTCCCGACGCGTTTCGAAGCCTCTCGCTTCTTCCTCATGGGATGGCACTCATTGAGACCGGATGGAACTGCAGCCCTATTTGTCCATTACGCATTCGCCCCCTGATGAGTGCATGCTGGGAGCTGTAGTTTGCTTGTACTCCTTCGGTGGAGTCCGTGTTCTCAATTTGTTTTCGTGCTTTTATTCCAATTTAACTGCCCTCCAGTGGGCTACAGACACAGTGCCCAGTTCAAATTTTGCAGTTCACCCACGCTGCTTGTCGGCTGTCAAATGGCAGTCCCCGCAGACCCGCACTGACCTTTCCAGCGGGCGGTGCATCTTCCGCGGTTGAGGCCACCGCGTACAAATCTTCACCCTAGGATGCCTCTGACATGAAGACGCCACTCCGTGTGCAAACAGGTTACAACCTTCTTTATTGCGAACTGCGCCCTGCGCCTGTTATTTTCAAAGGGTCCCGACGCGTTTCGAAGCCTCTCGCTTCTTCCTCATGGGATGGCACTCATTGAGACCGGATGGAACTGCAGCCCTATTTGTCCATTACGCATGCGCCCCCTGATGAGTGCATGCTGGGAGCTGTAGTTTGCTTGTACTCCTTCGGTGGAGTCCGTGTTCTCAATTTGTTTTCCGTGCTTTTATTCCAATTTAACTGCCCTCCAGTGGGCTACAGACACAGTGCCCAGTTCAAATTTTGCAGTTCACCCACGCTGCTTGTCGGCTGTCAAATGGCAGTCCCCGCTGCAGTTCTATCCGGTCTCAATGAGTGCCATCCCATGAGGAAGAAGTGAGAGGCTTCGAAACGCGTCGGGACCCTTTGAAAATAACAGGCGCAGGGCGCAGTTCGCAATAAAGAAGGTTGTAACCTGTTTGCACACGGAGTGGCGTCTTCATGTCAGAGGCATCCTAGGGTGAAGATTTGTACGCGGTGGCCTCAACCGCGGAAGATGCACCGCCCGCTGGAAAGGTCAGTGCGGGTCTGCGGGGACTGCCATTTGACAGCCGACAAGCAGCGTGGGTGAACTGCAAAATTTGAACTGGGCACTGTGTCTGTAGCCCACTGGAGGGCAGTTAAATTGGAATAAAAGCACGAAAACAAATTGAGAACACGGACTCCACCGAAGGAGTACAAGCAAACTACAGCTCCCAGCATGCACTCATCAGGGGGCGCATGCGTAATGGACAAATAGGGCTGCAGTTCCATCCGGTCTCAATGAGTGCCATCCCATGAGGAAGAAGCGAGAGGCTTCGAAACGCGTCGGGACCCTTTGAAAATAACAGGCGCAGGGCGCAGTTCGCAATAAAGAAGGTTGTAACCTGTTTGCACACGGAGTGGCGTCTTCATGTCAGAGGCATCCTAGGGTGAAGATTTGTACGCGGTGGCCTCAACCGCGGAAGATGCACCGCCCGCTGGAAAGGTCAGTGCGGGTCTGCGGGGACTGCCATTTGACAGCCGACAAGCAGCGTGGGTGAACTGCAAAATTTGAACTGGGCACTGTGTCTGTAGCCCACTGGAGGGCAGTTAAATTGGAATAAAAGCACGAAAACAAATTGAGAACACGGACTCCACCGAAGGAGTACAAGCAAACTACAGCTCCCAGCATGCACTCATCAGGGGGCGCATGCGTAATGGACAAATAGGGCTGCAGTTCCATCCGGTCTCAATGAGTGCCATCCCATGAGGAAGAAGCGAGAGGCTTCGAAACGCGTCGGGACCCTTTGAAAATAACAGGCGCAGGGCGCAGTTCGCAATAAAGAAGGTTGTAACCTGTTTGCACACGGAGTGGCGTCTTCATGTCAGAGGCATCCTAGGGTGAAGATATATATATATATATATATATATATATATATATATACACAT